>NW_018109062.1:5221-8821 GCF_000183805.2 Loa loa | reverse complement strand
CCATATATAAATACTAATTTTGATGGGAGTGGCTATTCATATGTATCGATAACTTTTGTTCACGTGTAATCATGTGACAGTAGCATTCACTATTTAATCCCTTATACTGAATAATTTTATTTTAGCTGCCATATTGCGTTGTGGAAAATAATTAGTTATGCAAGGCTGTCGCGACATTTTTTTTTTGCACATTTTTATTCCGTTTCGTTTCGATTTCGAGAAAGGGAAAAACTGCATTGCTTTATCGCTTACTATTTTTTAAACAAAATAAATAGTATTATAATTCTTTCAGGTGTTTATTTACTAAATATATTCCATTTAAAATTATCTTCTGAGGAAGTTAATACTTCTAAGCGAGTTAATAAATCACTTAATTTTATCTTTCTTGATTTAAGGCCATGGAGTTTGTCAATTTCTTTGGGGAACTTAAATTAAATTGATGACTACATTTCTACGCATGAAATAATTTGTCTGTTGCAGAAATGGTTCTATGTCTATCTATCTCTTCAAAATATCGTCATCATTTCCTTGTGCTACTCAAACTTGTAGCTCATAGATAGGACAACAATAACCAGATTAAATAATGGTATAATATCATTTTATCTTTGATATAAAACATGCAAACACACCTTTATTAATCAAATCGATCAATTACAAAAAAATGAATAAATATCATTGATTTTGCCATTATACGGAAAAATTAACTGGAGGAGAAATGAGCCAAAAAATATTTATAATAGTATGCAAATCACTCAACACCAATATTGGATTAAAGAAAGCAGATAGGATTATTCAACACTGTACAGATTAAAAATTCATTCGACCAAATAATGCCAACTATCTATCAGTTTCCATTTATGCAAATGTTACACCCTTTGTATGCGTCATCCTGAATTTTAATATTGAACTTTCATGTCATATGAATTTGAGTACCAAGTGAATCTTCAAATCATAATAACCTCAACAGTGAAACAAACATTGAAATTTAAGGCTTTTTTATCATTTAGACATTCCTTATCAAGCTTCTTTGTATGCAGCTAAACGAATGAATTGGCCCACCTATGCATCCCTGTTGTCATCGTGTCAACAAGCCTGTAACAGTTTGGTCACTAAGTCTGGAATCCTTGGATTATTTGTCACTGCCGCTTTAGCAGAAATTCAAATTCTCCCTCAAAATGGATTCAGTGTATAAAGAATGATTCAAATAATTAAAAATTGAAATAAAATTGAATAAGACATTTAAAAAAACTCCAGAAACCAAGAAGAAATTTCGTCAGAATCTGTCAGAATCTGCTATAATAATCTACAATTGATGGCTTTCAAAATCTCGTTCCTTATTGCAGCAACAGGTTCAGCACGTATTGCATGGATGATAAGCACTTCATGAATTCCCGAAGCGACAGCGGTAGCTTAAATTTTTAATAGCTTTTTTAACTATGCCTACTGTGAAGCTTTCATCGGGAATCAAAAACGCATTCATCAACCATCAAGTCAGAGGAGATAGGAAATTTGGATGTAATGAGGATATTCGACACTATGCGGCATATTCTATTGTAATCGTATTTTAATATTGGAATTTTTCATCTATTTTATCTGTTATTCTGTTTTCAATTCAATTTTTTAAAGAAATCCGTATATGTTAACATGATATAATGAGAAAAAAAATTTTTTTTCCTTGAATTTATTTCCAATGAATCGTTTTGGAATTTTAAATTAATTGGTTCAAATGTACTATTGAAGAAATCTCGGTGGATCGCATGTACAATAAATTTAATAAATTGATTGCTATAACTATAACATTAATATGCGTGGATTATTTGACGGTTTCTATTGAACAAACGATCACAATTTTTCAAAGATTTTTTTCTTATTGATGATTTTTTCCATCTTTTTTCACTGAAATGAAATTTGCTTCAAAATTTTGAAATGTAAATTTCAAAAAAAAAGAAACACCAAGATTTCTCAAACTATTGATCAAGATTATTTCTTTGCGTCATAAATCACAAGCTGATATTAGCTGTGCAAATAATTTCGTATGCACGCTGTTTTAGACAGCTGAATATCTGACGATCAGGATAAAAGATTGGGATTTCGGGCGGGATATGGAAAGCATAGAAGGGGATGAGATGAAAGAATAGGAAAGGCATAGGAGATTAATGAATCGAATTCATTTTTCGTATGAATGAACTTCGCATCGTTTCCAGAAAAACAAATTCTAAAAACGATTTCAACAAAATTTTCAAGTCAAACTTCCTATTCAATACTTTAACGCTCTTTACATCATTGATTGTTGATTAAAATGGGTAAAGGATGCATTGCTTTTATTTTCAGTAACCACCAAACCTTTTCTCCTGTCATAAAACATTTTCATTTTCCTGAAAATAAAATCCGGAAAATTTCCCAAATATTTTTCATTTTTTAATACCGTTACTAATAATTGCAAATATTTCCTATTATCACTTTTGCGGTTGAAAAAATTATTCTAAATTAAAATTATGCAAGGATGAATTTATATCAATTAAATTTCACAGTATCCATTGCTTATTACACCCATTTCATAATATTCGAGTTATCTTGTGATATCAGTAATACAGTGAAAATATGCTTCTTGATTATGATAGCATAGCATTCATCATCTCTTTCAATTTAAGAATTAAGCATTCTATAAAAAAAAAAGAACGAACAAAAAGCATCTCTTGGACTTGTGATCTGTTTATGTTTTCTTCTTTTCGTTTCATTTTCTTACTTATAATATTATCAACTTAAAAAAAATATTTTAGGAAATTAATCATTAACTGTATAAATATGACAGGGTATTCAATTAATTTCCAATGGACATTTGATTTAAGTAATGGTAGAAAAGAACGGATTATTCTAGATTTATTTTTAAAAACAGTACTTATTTTGGTAATTTTAATCTGAACTTTACTACTGTTTGTTTTCAATATAAATTTAAATTGCATATCTATTCAGTATTCAGTCAAATTAATCAACTCTTAATGGAATCGTTGCATTTTAGTTTTTTTTTTTCGTAACAAAATTTAGTAATATTTTCCTAATTTGCTTCCGCTAATTATTTGCATAACATAAAAGATAGTAAGATTATAGATTGGAACAACAAAATAACATATTTATCCAATTCTTTCTTCAGTTCTTAGTTTTAATTTAAGCATTCGAAAATTTCCATTGTATCTAAGTATATGAATGATTACTTCGTTCCTTTTTTGTCCATTTTGTTAATATTTTTTAACAAAATTTAAATGATAATGTCAAGTTCAACAATTAATAATTAGGAAACAAAAAAAAAACTGTTTGTAAAAGGACGAAGGAAGGGTGGCGAAACGAAGAGTGGAGAAGCCAAAAAGCGGGGAAAAAGATTTGTGATTTATTAATTATTTTATTCTACTGCAATTTTTGCTCAAACGAATTCTATTATCCACTTTTTGTTTTCCTTTGTTTCACATCATTTCAATGTTATAGTCGCTCGGTATATGTGGAAGAAATTGAAAAAATCATAATAATAATAATAATAATAATAATAATAATAATAATAATGATAATAATAATAATAATAATAATAATAATAATAATGATATAATA
>NW_018109062.1:0-4715 GCF_000183805.2 Loa loa | reverse complement strand
GAGAGAGAGAGAGAAGGAAAAAAAAAGGAAAATAGAATTCCCATTGGATTAATTTACTTTTTATCTATTCAGTTTTTATCAATTTTAATTTGGATTTACAATTCAAAATTTTCTTTCAACTTTTTTTCAATTTTTTTCAATTTTTTCCTCAATTTTTTCAATATAAATATTAATTTTAATTTTTAAAAGCATTAATTGATGATTAATTATGTATAATTAAATTGAAGAATATCATTTGATGCTTCAATTCTTATCTCACGTGTTAGAAAAATGTATTGCATTCTCTTTTCTTTCTAGAGTTTTTTTTTTTTTTTATCGAAGAAGTATGAATGCTAATAAAGGTGTTGTACTTATGCTAAGGTGTTTTCCAATATTTATCTTGCAAAAATAAGGAAAACTGAGAGAGAGAGAGAGAAGATAAGAGAGAGGGAAAGAATGAAAGAAGAAATATAAAGGTAAAATAAGTATTGCTATATAATATTTTCAACTATCAAATGCATATCTCTTTCTTCCCCACTCCTCTTCACACTTTGAAATGCATACTTTTAATTGATATTTTTTTTTTCAAATCATTGACTTACATAGAAAAAGCTTCCTTTTTAAATCTCTCTTTTTTCCTCTTTCTTTCTTTCCATCTCTCTTTCGCTCCCTAAATTAAAATATTTGAAGCACTATGTTAAATTTTTGAATTATTTAAGTGCTTTAAATACGGTGGTAAAAAGTATTTAAGCATTATTCAAATCTTGCTTGAAAAAAAATTTAAGAAAAATAAACATTGCAAAGATGATGTAAAGGAAATTTCCACAATGTAAATAGTAATTCATGAAAATTCACGTGGAAAGTTACGTGAAACGTGAGTTATATTCAATTATAACGGAAGAAATATGGCGAGAAATTAGTGGATAAAGCGAAAGATGATAGTGTTATAGAAAACGGATTAATTTAAAAATACACATGTTAGCATAAATGGAAGGCTATATTAGCAATAGAAATAAAGGATCGATATGATAAATTGATAATTTTGCTATAATTCCACATTTCAATCCTGTCAAAAGCATTTCCATTTCAGTTCATCTTTTAATTGTCTTAATAATCAATATCATATATTATTATATCAATTGTACTAAATATACTAATCAAAAAAACTGCTACTAGAATTATTGTTTTGCATTTGATGCAGGAATTGTTATTTTATAAAAATATAAATTTAAATCAAATTTAAATCAATCATTTAAAATCAGTCACGAAAGAAGCGAACTTTTTTTCCAAATTTTTATTTATTCATTGCAAAAATTATTATTTTTGTTTTCATCCAAAATTTTTTCTTCAATGTTTATAAAGTAATTATTTCATTATGATAGTATTTCTTAATGTAAATCATACTTTTTACCTTGCTATTATCATTGACATATATTTTTCTCCTTTTAAACTAAGCATAACAAAAAACAAATTGGTTTCTTTTTTTTTTGCATCTTTTGTTTCAATTCCATTTTTTTTTTAAATTTACTTTTAAAAATAAAATTTCTCTATTTAGATGATGGTAGATTAAAAGGTAATTGATTTCGAAAAAAAAAAATAAATTTGCTATATTTAGGATATTATTTATACGTTATACTATTAACATTCTTCATTATTTAATTTAAATACTTTCAAGACATTTTTTTTCCAAAAAAAAAGAAAAACTAATCAATACAGGCCAATTTAATAATAATTATTAGTATACATTTCCAAATTTGTAATTAATTACGATATTTTATTTTGTATATTATTTGTATGAATTTGAATCAACAGATTAATAAAATATTTCATTAAAATTGGAGATTTCTATTACACTTACAATTTTAGTATTTTATTATTTTAGCATATTGCACGCATTTCTTTTTTTTTTTCTTTTTGGTATATGAAATATTAAAAAAAAAAATCATTAACATATATTGTTAATTTACCATCCTATAAAGTATTCTTATATTTTATTAGTTTAATGCAAAAATTTAAAATAAAATTTTATAAATTCATATAAAATATATGAATGAATTGTAATGTTTCTAAATTTATCAATCTCACCAAACGAATCGATCTATTCCTTTTCCTTTTTTTTTCACATTATTTATTTATTACCCTAAGATAGCAATAATGGTTTGTTTAAGTACCAGGAAAATTGTTATTTATACAGGCGAAAAAAAAAAAGGGACAAGAAAGGGAAGCGTAAAAGAAATGAATGGAATTATTGAAAAAATAAAAGATGAAAATGAGAATAAACTAAGGTTAAGTGATAATTTGGAAAAAAAATCTTCGATTATAGCAATAATTTTAATGAAGAAAAAAGCAATTGAATTGTTACTTCAATAGCTATAAATAAAATTATTTTTAGTAATAATTAGAAAAATTTTTTAAAATTATTACCAAGATTGGTTTATTTTTTTTTTTTTTTTGCTAATTGCTAATATTAAATTGTATATTTATAAATTTTTAAAATTATTATTGCGAAATATTTAATTTAAATAAGATAACGCTATTTTAGTGTTATGTAGAATGGTTGAATAAAAATAAATAATAATTTTTGAATCAAAAATTTGTCTTTTTGAATCAAAAACATAAATGCTTCAATTGTTGTAAAATTTTGCTCAAACCTATTAGAATATTTTTATAGTTACATTTATTTCGCATTTTTTTTTCTTTTTTGAAAATAATTAATTTATCATTCGAATGATGATAGTAATAATTACGTATTAAATACGAAGCGTGCAAAAACAAAAAGCTTAGAATGTGAATTACGAGCAGTTTAAAATTGAAGTTTATAATGAAACCGTTAAATATGAAGAACAAGAAGCTTAGAATGTGAATTATGAGAAGTTTAAAATTAAAGTTTATAATGAAACCGTTAAATATGAAGAACAAGAAGCTTAGAATGAGAATTATGAGCAGTTTAAAATTAAAGTTTATAATGAAGCCTGATAAGCCTGATAATATATATAGCACTTTTTCAAATTATTATTAAGATTGATTTATTTATGGCTAATTGCCAATGTCAAACTGTATGTTTAAAAATTTTAAAAATTATCGTTATCACATATATATATATATATATCATGCTTATTTACCTTTTCTAATTGGAAAAATACATTAAGCAGTATATTTATAAACATTTATTTAAATATGTGCAGGGATTTACAAGTAAATAAATGCAGCATACATTTACTTAAAAAGGAAAAGTATGAAAACAATTAACGCTTTTAATGAAATACATGAAAATTCCCTTATCAATCATCTTCCCACTCAACAGAAAAACAAAAAATAAAAAACTAAAGCTAGAAATTAGTTTTCTCAGAAATTCATTCATCCAATTTGAAATATTCAATTTGAAATGTTAGTGATTTAGTGTTATTTAATTTAAAAAAAAAATTAAAATTAGAAAAAAAACTAAAGCTAGAAATTAGTTTTCTCAGAAATTCATTCACCCAATTTGAAATGTTAGTGATTTAATGTTATTTAATTTAATACCAAATTCACTCTTAAAATCTTTTTTGCATAGGAATTGTTTACTTGAAAATGAATTATGAACTACAATTTTTCCATTCGTGTTTTCTCTTTTTTCTTAATTATTGAAAAAAATAATTTTATTTTATCCAAAAAATATTAATTATACAAATTAAATTAAAGAAAAAATCAGCCATTTTACGGCATTTAACTTTATTCTCGTTTCTTTTTCAGATGTATTTTAATTAAATATAATAAATATCTATTACCAATATATAAGAATACTGATTGGAATTTTGCTGATATTTTCGATATTCTTCAAATTATGCCTAAAGGTATGGTTTTCCCTCTTCCACCTACTCCTTGCTATCTAATTTACTAATTTCCGTAATATTTAATAATATTATTTGTATGATTGGCAGAACAATCATTGAATACGCCATCATTTATCTTCGGCTCAATTAATTTACTATTGCTAATTTGGTAATTAATTAATCAACCATTTACTTTAAACTTCAATTTCAACTTTTGGTAATTAATTAATCAACCATTTTTTTTAAACTTACAATTGTAATTTTCGTTTTCCCATAATTTTTCGTCTTTTTATCGTTTTTCCTTTTCTTTTTTTTTGCATCGTAAATTTGGTTTGGATGGAAAAATTTTGTTTCTATTTTTTTTCTCGCAATGAAAAATGGTAAAAAAAAAGCAAAGAAATGAAACTATCGAAATTTTACGGTGAAAAAACAAACTATTCCCTAAAACATCAAAAATTAAAATTTTAAATAATCCTGGAAATTTCATCAAAATGATCTAAGTGATATCACAAAAATAGCAAAGCTAATCTTTCATTTATCACATCAAAAGTGTCAGAATAAAGGATTCATTGTAAATTTGCTTTTTAATTTCAGAAGAAAACATATCTTCCTTTCTTGCATAGAAATACGATCAATATACGATAAGCATATTTCTTTTAGTAAATAATTTGTCAACTTATCAACTTATTCTAATTAATATATCATTATTTTTAAATCATTTAGCAAAAAAAAATTTGTGATAATTATTATAGATAATGATGATAATGAAGAGAATTATTATTATAAATGTGGGATACGCCATAATCATGTAAAAGTATTGGATGATAGTGATTTTAAATGCATCAACGAATTATGTAGNTAACATTCCGGTTAGGAATATAGCATATAATCGGATAGTAATTAAAGTATGGAACTAAATCAGTA
>NW_018109061.1:6085-8842 GCF_000183805.2 Loa loa | reverse complement strand
ACATTAAAATTATAATACAACAGATATTAATATGACAAACTTGATAGTATACATTGCTTTTTTCATTTATTGCCAAGCTGCCAACCAAAATCAGGCACCTATGCCAAGAGCAGGAGGAGATATGCAACCTATGCAAGCAGGAGTAGGTATGCATCTCACCTTTTTTATCATTCTAATTTGCTCTCCAAAGAAATATACATTGCATTCTGCGTCATTCCAGGTTTTTTATTTGAGATTTCTCGTAAAACAGCGTAAGATGGGAGAAGTAATTTCAATGGTAACTGCATTGGTTCGAATACCACTGATTTTTATTTTTGTTGTGACGACAACAAGAGTTATTTTACTACTTTACTGCTTTGGCAGAAAAAATCTGAAAAAGTGGAAAACACAATTTCTTATTGTTATGGGTTGATTAGTTTAGGCGATAGTAATGACCATTACAAATCTCAAAGGTTCTCCCTTGTTCAATTAATTTTATCAGACTAACTATCGCATTAATTTCAGCTGCGGAGGTTATCACAGATTATAAAGCTGATGAGTTATGGGAAGATGGTCGATTAATAGCAACAACAAAAATAGAAGAGTGTACGTTCATTTTATACAGAATTGACTCATTAGGATCGTTTTATGTTCAGTGATTAATCATTTCGAGAACATTCATTTATAATTCTTTCAAGTCTTATCGTTAGCTTGTTTCTATTAGGGAGGAAATAAATATGCGTAATTATTTCTACACAATGATTGCAGCAATAATGATGAATTGTGGTTCAATGGAAGATGAAAAATTGTTTATTTTGGAGGAGAAACCGTTTCTATTTTTGGGAAACTCTCTTAATTTGATAAAGTGAAATCAGGAGAACTGTAAATGTACAAGTGATAAAGATTGGTGCACAAATGATAAAATAAGGAAGTTCTCTTCACCTATCAACTATTTCTCATTTATCTATTCGATGATAACTTTTAAAAGAATCCATTGTATTTTAAATATAAAAGACGATGAGATTTCTATAGAAATATCAAAAATTAAAAAAAAAAGAAGTGGAAAGGCAAAAACACTCACACGAATGATACCACCAAAAAAAAGAAAAAGAAAAAATTAGTTCTATCCATAACGCTATTTTGTCGTAATTTGATTAAATTAGCTTGCGTTAGTGTTTGATATTCAAATTCAATCCATGAGCGCATTTGTTTCGAATCACTTTCCGTTTGCGCAAATAGATTTACGGATTTACGGATATCCGAAGCTAGCATTTCTCCACTGTAAAAATACCGCTAGTAATTCCGCATTTTTTTACTTTTCAAGAAATTAGAAGGAAGTATCGGAAATGACGACGTCACGTAACGTGATACTATTTTCTCTACGTGCAAACACATTTTTGAATGATAAGAAAATATAATGCAATTCTTTATCTAAACATTTGTTATTAGAATTAAATATTCATTTACAATTGTTGTTAGAAATTCTGTTATTTTAATTATTTACTTTTAATTTTGGTATGATAAAACTATTTCTTAATTTTTATTACTTTAATTATTTAAGTCGTTATCAATTTGATAAATGTAAAGCTAATGTTAATGGACTATTAGCGCCATAGATATATAACATGATAGCGCCATGTGAAGTGAGTGAGGTCATGATCGAACATGCATATAATTCTTTCGGATAATTGAAATGACATTCATCGGATGATAGGGAATGTCCCACTGATGATAATACTACCGCCTTAATATACCAAATATATAATAATGATGAATATTATGAAAGCGTTGATTAATTAATTTGGAATATTTAATTTAGCATCAAAGGAATATCTGACATCTTTCCGGGTTCATGAAATTACGACGACACTTTTTTACGCTAAAAAGTCCCGAAATGCGCAATAGTTGTTTGTAGCATTTAAACATTTCCAGCTTGTCATTAACACAAATTAGCACAGCTTCGAAAGGAACAAACGGACATTTGCGCATCGATAAGCAACCAGAAATATACATGTGCTATCTGACGAATCAATAAATGTACGTTTGCAAATTGTTCGCTTCTCATTTGTTCGACCTAAAAAATCAATAAATCCACATTTGCATTTATTAATTTATCAAGACAGACGTTTGCGCCACCTAGAGATTCAACAAATGCATTTATCAATATTATTATAGAAATTATCATAATATTAAAATTTTGAAACATAAAAATTTCAGAGAAAAACAAAATTTGATTTCGAACATTTAAAAATAACAGATGTAGTGAGCACAGTTAAGTTGTAAAAAAGATTGACAATACATTGTTATCGTTTGAAAGTAAAACTGGATATTCAAAACCCCGCTATCACTGTCTACTGCCCCAATCAGTTCTTTTGCACTCGAAAAATGCGAAAAATAGAGCATTGATCCACTAATATCGTGAAGGATGTACACCAAGATTCCGCTGCGGATGTATAAAAAGCGCTATTATTAGATTTTCAACCATTAATGATTCCGCATTGCTCTTTCAGTGTTTAAAAAATGTTCTTAGATATTGTGTTTACCAATGAAGATTTTGTGCGCTAATGTCGATCATTCTCGACATTGCTTCAGACATGTTCATATAAATGATATACTGAATGAATAAATTTACTGTATTATAATGAATTGTAAAATTAACGTGCAGAGTATTTGCCATGACGGCAGTAACTTGCCAGATGACATTTACCTGATCATTATTATGTCATGTGAAGTGAGAGCTCGAATTCAATAATAAAGCTGATTTGAATGTTAATTTCC
>NW_018109061.1:2413-5693 GCF_000183805.2 Loa loa | reverse complement strand
AAAAACACCGAAAAGGTTCCAGAAGATATGTGTGCCAGGTTTCGGTTGGAACGATTTTTTGAGGATATTAATTGATTAGATGGCAATCCACCTGTCAGTTAATAAGACGTAAACTCAAAGTTATAACAAACGGAAACATAATCGCTTCATGCACAGTTCGAAAATCTAAAATAAAATAGAAATAAAAAATCGGTTAATGAAATGTGAAACTTTTCAAATTTCTACTGCTCGTTGACTTCTCATTTCTAATATTTTATAAAATGATACTTTTTAAAATGACTTTTAAAATGAATATTTTATAAAATGATACTTTTTAAAACGACTTTAAATGACTATTCCTGGGTCATCTATCATTTTCACATCCTGTTCTCTATCTTCTATTGTCGGGGAAAGACCGCTTGAATAAAATCCTTTCATTCTTTGTTGATGCGTTCCAACACTCCCACATGTGCTTCAATTCCTCCTATCGTTTCTTCGATAGTTCCTTTTCGTACTTCATAATGCACCCATAACTCTTAGTGAGATAATTATTTGTCGAATGGTCTCAGATTCAATTCCATCACTTCGTTAAAAACTTTGGTTAGCTTCCAACTTCGTCGGGTTTGCGCTCTGTATTATCGTAAATGATTCCTTTTCAGCTTGTGGCACCAAAAAAAGTCTCTGTCGCAAAAGTTAACGTATTGAATTCGATTTTCAATGATATAGATTTATTTGGGATGTAATATTGTTCTTGCACAATATTACTAGTTAACAATAAAAAAGATCTAAATGTATTTTACAAATATATATGTGTATATTACCCTATGAATTGCTAAGCACTGATAAATGAATTATACAATAAGCAAGCAAGATCAACTAACAAATTCCTTGTCGTCGCCTTCGGTAATAGTTGACTGTCATTTTCTTGATAGGTTGCGCAATGGTCTAAATGTAAGAATTCATTCTTCATTGAGCTGGCGATATGTTGCAGGAAATAATTCTGGCGAAACCACATATTTCTATCAATTTTTTCTATAGAATTTAGCTAATGCTAGTGTCAAGACAAAGAATGCATTCTCAATCTTACTTCAGACTACTAAAACTGACTCTACAACACTATTTTGATTATTCGAATAGCAGAGAGGTTTCTGGATCACGTTTTACATATAAGTACCGATTTGAAATGAAACAGAAGATTTAGTAATAGATTTAAACTCTCAAATAAGTATTATATATGCATATCGTACCTTTCCTAATTCCTCAGTATGTTTTTCCTTTCCTATGTTAAAAGATCTTTGATCTACAAGCAACAGATTGAGGAATAAAAGCGGAAATTTGAAAGAGCAATTGTATCTAGAAATAGGTAATGGTTTCTTTTCAATCGGATCCGAATTTTAATATCTTAAAAGTTTTTTATGATATTGAAGATAAATCTGGTAATATTTTATTGTGGAAAATCGGCAAAAATATTTACAACACCTAATAAATTGATGAATCACATTCCTAATTTGATATTATTTCGGTATCGTAAATCCCTTTGGCTATTCAAATAAATGAATTGTGGTCATTGATCTTCATCACTTGCACATTTACAGTTCTTCTGACTTCACTTTATCAGATCAAGAGAGTTCCACACAAATAGAAACGGTTTCTCCTCCAAAACAAACGATCTTCCATGTTCCGCTGTGCCACAAATTATCATTATTGCTGCAATCATTGTGTAGAAATAAATATGTAAATTTATAACCTCCCTACGGAAGGAAGCTAGCGAACGAAACTTGAAGAATTATAGAATAAAAGTTCTCGAGACGATTAATGCCAACTAGTTAGTTGTGTGTGAAATGAACATACGTTATTCTACTTTTGTTGTCGCTATTAATCGGCCATCTTCCCATAACTCCTCTGTTTTATAATCTGTGATAACCTCCGCAGCTCAAATTAATGCCACGATAATACTGACAAGGAGAGACCTTTGAGATTTGAATGGTTATTATTATCGCCTAAACTTATCAACCCATAACAATAAGTAATTGTGTTCTCCACTTTTTCAGATTTTTTCCTGCCAAAGCAGTAAAGTAGTAAAGTAACTCCCGTTGTCTCTATAAGAAGAACAAAAATTAATGGTATTCGAATCAATGCAGCTAACATTGGAATTACTTCTTCCATCTAACGCTGTTTTGCGAGAAATCTCAAATAAAAAGCCTGGAATGACGCAGAATGCAATGTATATTTCTTTGGGAAGCAAATTAGAACGATAAAAAAGGTGAGGTGTATATCTACTCCAGCTTGCATGTCTCTTCCTCCTTTTGGCACAGGTGCTTGACTTTGGTTGGCAGCTTCGCAATAAATGAAAAAAGCAATGTATACTATGAAGTATGTCATATTTAATATCTGTTACATTACAGTTTCGATGTCTTCTGAAGACAAGTTTTCTCAGATATACTAATGAACGCATTGAAAGTGAAGCACTGACTGTAGCCGACGAAATTCGAATATTTGTACCAAATGTACCAATTTATGTTGTTGCACAATCGGATAATCGAAAGAAAACGTAAGTTAGACTTGATTGTTTCTTGGCTAACAGATCAATCTAGAATGGAGTGATACCGGAAAGAGTTGATTATGACAATATTCATCCACAGAATGTTTTTGATAAGATGAGCATTAATTCCGGTGTCGAATCAGAATGTCTTTCTCCGAAATAGGGCGAATGCTACAATAATTATAAAAAAACGATGAATGTTTTAACATTGTCGCAATAAATATATCTATTTCGGTACATCAATTCGATAGGGACCGACAGAGTGTTGATATTCCACGGATCTGACGTAAAAGCATGGGCTGTTCTCGCAGTTACAAATAGCAGCGAAGAGCTGAGAACAAAGTTTGAGAACTGGAAGATTTGACTTGTTTATTCGCTCTAATTGTTTTAATTATTTCAGTTTATTCGTAATCGTTAATATTCTGAAGTCATTTTCTCATTAAAAGCATGTCAATTCTTCAAGATTTTGGGGTTTGACTGCGTTTTTTGCATGACTTCACGTGTTGTCAAAATTTATCAAAAACATGCTCGTTATAACTAATTGTGTAAAATTATCCTTTTTCTGCAGAAGGAATTGTCCTTCCTTAACAGTCATCAACTAATAGCCTTCCATTTTACTGTGGTCAATGGCACTGAACGGAGGATAGCGAGGAGATATTCAGGTGGGATATTAAGAATATTCAACAAGACATTCATGATCAGTTTCCCGAATCACATATTGTTGTATTACGGAAATGTCACAGTGAAAGTGAACAGGGT
>NW_018109061.1:0-1866 GCF_000183805.2 Loa loa | reverse complement strand
ACGAAGTATTTCCGCAGTTTGACTTACAAGAATTTTAAAGAAAAACAGAATTTAGTTCCGAACGTTCAAAAATAACATATTTATTGAACACAGTTAATTCCTATAAAAAGAGTGATAATACATTGTTGTCGATGAAAGGTAAAACTGGATATTCAAAACCGTGTTCTTATCATTTGTCTGTCTGAGTCAGTTCTTCGTCTGTTCTACTCCACCAATGCGGAAAATAGAGCGTTGATCCGCTAACATCGAGCAGGATATAGTCCAAGATTCCACTGCGGAAGTATAAAACGCGTTGTTATTAGGTTTTCAACCATCAATGATTCCGCATTCTTTTTCTTAGTATTTAAAAAATGTTCGTAGATATTATGTTTGTCAATGAGAATTTTGCGCTAATGTCGATCTTTCTCGACACTGCTTCAGAACCTATTCATCTGAATGACATATTGTTCAGGAATTTACCACATTACAATAAACTGTAAGATTAACATGCCTAGTACCTATCCTGGGAGCGGTACCCCCTGCCGAATGACATTTACTTGATCATTATTATGTCAAATAAAGTGAGAGCTTGAATTCAATAACGAAAACTGAAACAAAGTGTTGTCTTTTGCGGTTGTTATTTTTCTGAATGACACGAAATGGATTTGAGTGAAATTTTACAAACGCCAAAAAGTTCCAAAAGATACTTGCTGACTTCTCATTTCTAATGTTTCAAAAAATACCATTAAGCGTTTAACTAAGACACTTTTTAAATCGGCTGTTATTTTTCATAAAGTATAACCTGCCTTTAGAAAATATCGAAATTATTATACAAACGATTTTAAATATGGCAAAGTTAATAGTACATATTGCATTTTTCATCTACTGCCAGGCTGCTGCCCCAGCCGCACCTCGAGCAGGAGTGGCAGATAGAGCACTAGGTATGCTATGCTTCTCACTTTTTTATCATTCTGATTTCCCACTAAACAAAATATAAATCTGATATGTATATATTGCATTCTGCATCATTCCAGCTTTTTCATTTAGGATTTCTCGCAAAACAGTATTTGATGGGGCAAGTAATTTTAGTGGTAAACTGTATTAGTTCGAATGCATTGGCTTTACTTTTGCGGCAGACGAGAGTCACTTTACTTTATTTCTTTGAAGGGAAGAAATTCAAAATAATAGAAAACTTAGTTTCTTATTGTTGATAAGTTAAGGATAACCATAAATAGTAATAACCATTTCAAATCTCAAGGGTTCCCTCCTATTCGTCCAATAACTTTTATCAGATTTGTCGTGGCATTAATTTCAGCTGCGGAGATTACCACAGATTATAAAGCTAATGAATTATGGGAAGACGGTCGATTAATAGCGACAACAAAAGTAGAAGAATGTATGTTCATTTCTTACAGAACTGATTCAGTAGTATTGTTTAATGCTCAGTGATTAATCATCTGGAGAGCTTTTATTTTATAATTTTTCAAATTTCATTCGATGGCTTCTTTCTGTTAGGGAGGAAATAAATTTGCATAATTATTTCTACACAATGATTGCAGCAATATTGATGAATTGTGGCACAGTGGAGGATGGACGATTGTTCATTTTGGAGGAGAAACCGTTTCTATTTGTGTGAAACTCTCTTGACTTGATAAAGTGAAATCAGGAGAATTGTAAATGTGCAAGTGATAAAGATCGATGTGCAAATGATAAAATAAGAGATTTCTTTTTATCTATAACACTATTTCTGATTTATCTTCCCAAAAATAAATTTTGAAGGAAATCCAATGTATCATTACTACGTCAAATTAAAACTTTAATTTAATATTGCTATTTGAAAATCTTTTAAATAAATAGGAGAGGAGATTTTTATAAAATTACCAAAAC
>NW_018109060.1:5956-8905 GCF_000183805.2 Loa loa | reverse complement strand
AATGTTAATGTACCACTTCGAAACTGTGCGCAATCACCANAATCTCGTCCAATTCTTTAATGAAATTTAAAATTATAAGCTTATCATTGTATATGATTGTATTATTTATCAAAAATAAATATCATTCCATGTTATCATTTCTGATAAACAAGCTTAATCATTCAAACTTCAAATTTTAGCATAATCTGAAATTACTCTTAATGACATTGAAAACTATATACTTTAATTATTATTTGTTAAACGAATTAATTAATTAGTCAGAGAGAAGTAGGAAAATATTGAGAAAAAAAAAGTAAACAAAAATAAAAAATAAAAACTGATAATCAAAATAGCTTACATTAAATATGATAAGCAAAATTATCAATATTTTGCATTTTTTTCAATTTAAGTGAAATTCATATTTCAATATTCTTTAAAATTTCAATTACATACATGATAAAAAAATAATTGATTAATGATATGAATTAAATAATTTAATGACAATTAAACATAGCAATTATTCATAATATTAGTCTTCATAAAATTTATTTAAGAAAAAAAAGACATTAATTGTTGTCTTTTATAGCGATGACTTCAAATCCGTTTAATTTTCAATTTAATTTTTGATTTGGTTTCTATTTTTTAATTTTTAATTTAATTTTTTCCTAATTTAATTCGTGATTTGATTAAAAAATGGCATAATTTAATTCTTCAAGATTATTTTAATATAATTTTAAATGGATTACTTTTTCAGATCAAACTAGTTTTTAATTTCCTATTAAGTAAATATGTTAAGTGTTAACAATAAATAATATTGAGCAAACTATTAAGTAAACAATTTTAAATGTAATATTAAGTAAACAGAAAATTTGGCAATATTCAAAAGTAAACTATTTGATTATCAAATTTCTCTTTACTCAATTAATTGTTTTCATTAATTATCAAATTATATTTTCATTAAATACAATTACCTTTGCATTAATATTATTCGAAGTGATAATTCCACGTTTCCAATCATGTGTACTGATAAGAGCTTGAATAAGTGTTATCTTTTCACGCATTTTATTCCGTCTTTCTGATGCTCTTATCGTTTTATATTTTCGAATAGCTATCTTTCTTGGTGTATCATCATCTGTATTATTTACCTGTAAAGAAAAAAAATAAGAAAAAGAAAATTCTGGAAAAAAAATAATTGGAATAAATAAAAGTTGAAATTTCATAATTAAATTTCAACTACCAACGCAAAATTTGTTTTTTGCAAATTTTTTTTCCCTTTCAAAATAATATTTAATAATAAATGATTTAAAGATCATTGATCGTCAAATTATAGTGATAATTATGAAATGATAGTGATAATTATACCTTAACAGAATCATTTAAATCAACGCCATCTTCCAATAATTGAGCAACCGTATCCGGTTTTTCATATAAAATTGCTGAACTAAGAGTGCTACTGGTTGGTAATAAATCGGATGCATCACTGCTAATACCTTTGATTTGTTTTAAAGCCGCATATCTGTATATTAATTAATTAAAATAAATTGAAATTGTAATAAAAATATTAAATAAAATAACCAGCAAATATAAAAATATTATGATTAAAAATTATGATTTATTCATTGCAATAATTATAATATTCAAATTTATTGAACAAATAATCATAATTAATCAATAAATTCTATACGAATGTATTCATTTATCGGAAAAGAAAAAACTTTCGAATCGTTATAATTAGAAGAGAAGTAATTAATTATTATTAGAAGTAATTAAGTTACTGTTGTAATTGTTTAATTATTACTACTTATTAAAGTTGGTGTAAAAATTAAGGTTGGTATTTTGGAAGAAAATATACCCTCTAGAAGCGCTATCAATCCGAGTATCTTGCAATGATAGGATACTTCCATCTACATGAAATTCCATTTCGTTTTGGGAAGCAATAGAGCCAAAATTGGCCAAAGAACCGGTTAAACGGAAATGAAGTACATTTACAAGATTTTCCGATATTTTAGATATCTGAAATTTTGAAATATAAAAGGAAAAGGTTTTTTTTTCTTTCTTCCATTTTGATTTTCTAATCAATTAAATTTTCGTATAATTAATTAATTTTTGTGCAACTAATTGGAGGATTTTGCTCATTTTACTTAAATTAATATTTATTTATTTATTTGCATATTTGTCGAGTAAGAAAAAGAAAGTTTTTTTTTTGTTATATAAAAAAATAGGTAAGTAGCAAAAAAAACCGTTGATTAATTAATTAATTAACTGATTAATTAATTAATTGTGCTCCAATTTATTGTTAAGTTGGTAATAAAATTTATTATCTGTTAATATTTTATGTTTGCGAAATTTTTTTACCTCTTATTTATTCAGTTAAATAATTTTGCTAAACTATTATTTATTGTTTATTTGCATATTTATCAATATTTTTTTTAGTTATTTGTTATTTGTAAATCTATTTTTCACTTTTTATTTACTTTTCCTTTCTTTTTTTCTTTTTCAAATTTATATTCCTGGTAATCTTTTAATGAATACCAACTTGTTAATATTAAATTTTTTAAATTAATCTTCATTTTATTGGTTTTTTTTTGTTTATTAAATTATTATCTTTTTCATTCATTTTTTTTCTTTATTAATCTTAATTAATTTTAATCTATTAATTAAACTTTCGGCAATATAAAATGAATAAAAAAAAAGTTACAGATTTATCGGTAGTTGTTCGTGTTGTACCAATTGTACCATCAATACCAATATGTAATAAAGCAGAATCAATGAAAACAAACATTTTGGATGATATTTGATCAGTACAACAAATTCGACCATCAATTTGAACACGTCGTGATATCATCTGCAAAATGAAGATAGTAATTTGATAAATGATAAAAGTTAAATAATAAAGTTAATGGTGTGATATCATCTGCAAAATGAAGACAGTAATTTGATAAATGATAAAAGTTAAATAATAAAGTTAAT
>NW_018109060.1:1380-5601 GCF_000183805.2 Loa loa | reverse complement strand
AAAGCATAGCAAAATTCACGCTTATTTAATATTTATTCATTTGACTTTAAACTTACTAAATGTTGAATGGTAATTTAACTTTAAAGTTAATACACCCTAAAAGATAACTTAACTTTAAACTTACTACACATTGAAAGGTAATTTAACTTTAAACTTACTACACATTGAAAGGTAATTTAACTTTAAACTTACTACACATTGAAAGATAATTTAACTTCAAACTTACTACACGTTAAAAGGTAATTTAACTTTAAACTTACTACACATTGAAAGGTAATTTAACTTTAAACTTACTACATGTTGAACGGTAATTTTATATTGTTGCTCTAATCGTTGAACAATAATTGTTATACCACCACTCATTTGTACACGTATTGGTGGCCATTTAATCGATTGATCATATGGTATTGTCACCTAAATGATATATCATCAACATTAGGATAAAAAATTTAGGATAAGAAAACAAAAAAATCAGGATAAAAAATTTAATTAGGATCTTAATTTAGATAAAAAATTTGTAATAATTATTAAAAATTCATTTTAACAATAAAAAAAATATAATAATACAAACTTGTGCATTACGTAATTCTTCGAATAGTTGTACACGAGGCTTACGTCCTTTTTCCACTTTTAAGTAAAATTTTTCAACATTACTTGTAACCATCTGTAAAAATTAAATTTAAAAAGGAAAAAAAATTTTTTTTTTTTAAAAGTAAAACTATTTAAAATATGCAAAATGAGGATAATATTAAGCAAAATATTTTATAAAAAAAAATATAAACAAAATGAAATTTCACGATTAAATGTTTTGTGATAACATCATTGATTAAGTTAAAAAATTTGCAATAATTATTAAAATTTATCTTTTTTGTTTTTTTTGTATCAGTATTGAATTTTTTACTATCAGATATGATAGTTATAATCTCATATAAATTGATAACATCTAAATATTAATCAAACAAAATTAATCATTAAATTTAAAAGAAAGAAAAAAAAAGGAAAAATTAATAATTTCAGATCGATAATAGTGAAAATTTTCAATAATTTTTTTTTTTTGTTATCATTTATATCTTTAAATTTAATTTTGGATATGATTTTTGAAAAATTATATAACTCATTTGAAATTATAATATTTTATTTAGTCTTATTTTTATGCAATATATGAATTACTGTTTCTTTTTCAATATATTTTATGCAAATTATACTACTTCATTTGTAAAGATTTCGAAATAAAGAGAAATGAATTTTAAAATATTCATTCCAATCCTTTTATCAGCTTATCAGTATTGAATTTTTTGCTATCAGATATGAATAAATGAGTTGTAAATCATGAGGAATAAAATAAACGAAGAGAAAAAAAGTTATTAAAAACAAAAAATAGAAACTTTCGCAAAAAAAAAAAAAACGGTCATTTTCTATCTTTAACGAAATCATCTTACAATAATTACACAAATTCGAAATGAAATTATTAACGAGTAAAATAGTAATGATACTTTGCAAGTACAAAATTAATTATCACAGTAATCTTAAATTAATTACAAGTAAATGCATAAAATACTCATTTCTTTCTTCCAAATTTAATAAAGAAAAATTTTGAATGCTAATTAAATTTTATTCAAAACTTTAATACAGTAGGAAAAAAATACCCTAACAAAGATATTTATTTTCACAGAAAGAAAACAAAAAATTGATGTAACATGACACTTTTTTTTTGATATTAAATGACACTTTTTTATTCTTTGATCTTCGCACTATACCCATTTTATTTGAAAGAAATTATATTTAAATTATATTTTGACAGGAAAAATTCATAGAAAATACGATCGAAATACGATTTAAATAACAATTACAGAACTAACTAAAGTAATTTTTGCATTTGTAAGATAATTTTAAAAAGAAATTTTAAACTTTTGTAAAATACATTTAAACTTTTAAACAAAATTTGAGAAAATTTCAATTCGGTGAAGTAATTTTTATTAGTTTGTTTTTACTACAGATTATATCATTCAAAAAAAAGGAAAAAAAGGAAAGGAAAATATTTAAATTATAATAAAAGATGTAAAATAGTAATGAACGTAGTAATTAGCAATTATCACAAAATACAAAACTATAAATGGTTAGAAAGTTTTGTTATGAGAAAAAGAAAAAAGGAAGGATAGGAAAAATACCGAAAAATAAACCGGTTGATGTAAATTTATGAAAATTATTTAATCGATGCAGTAATATTAGTCCGGAAAAAAATGAGAGATATCAAATCGTCCAATTATAAGTGTAATGATTAGGGGTGATTGTAGGACAATTTCATGAGGAAAGAAAAAAAAATACATTGGAATATTAGAATCCGGTTTAAAATAACGGTTACGGAGAGTTAACTGGAAAGATTTAATCGAATGATTCAAACAATTATGAATTTATGTTTTAGGCATTCATTTTCATTTAATTTCTTTTTTTTTTTTTTATTATAGATTGAAATTTTTTGGAACTTTTTATAAACAAAATAACGTTTCATAACAAATGAATGACACATTTTAAGGAGATAGATAACAATGGATAACATTAAAATCACGATGACAGCAATTAAGATAATGATAAGAGAAGACTAATTGATTGAAACAATCATGATAAGATTAGCTCATGAGAATAAATATCATCAAAGAAGATTAATTGATGAAAATAATTGTAATAAGAGAAGACCAACTGATTGAAACAATCATGATAAGAGTAAATCATGAGAATATCATAAAAGAAGACTAATGGATGAGAGTAATTATGATAAGAGAAGATTAAATAAGTAGAAGACCAATTGGTGGAAACAATCATGATAGGACTAGCTCATGAGAATAAATATTATAAAAGATTGATGAGAATAATCGTGATAAGACTAAATCATGAGAATAATCATGATAATAACTGATTAAAAGAGGAAGCTAAAGAATGATAGAGATGTATAATTGAGTATAACTGATAAAGACATCGAAGAAAGATAGATAAAATAATAACATTTGCCTAATTCTAATCATATAAATGATATGGAATGTTACCTACTATTTTTCATACCAAACTTATTATCATATTCGAAATTAGAAAAAAAGAACAAATAAACAAAAATAGAATCGAAAATAGGAAAAGCAATATCGAAAATAGAAGAGAAAAGAAAAAAAATACTTAAAATAGAGAAAGTAATAATAATAAAACAATATGAAATATGAAATAAAATATTAATTATTGTAAATATTTGAAAATAATTGAAATGTTTCAATCAATATTTAGCAGAAATTGTACGGTATGATTCTTTCGTTGAATGAATTTTACAGAATAAACAAATTACATGTATAAATGAAGAAAAGTAATAAATAATAGGGAGATGTAAATAATAAATGTGAAATAGGAGAGGGAGAGAGAGAGAGAGAAGGAAAGAAAGAAAGAAAGTGATAGGTAAAAAAGGTTTCAGGTTTTATCATATTGAAGAAAAGATGAAGTACCTATTTTTCTAACGGCCATCTGTTCTTCGCCTATTTCGCTTATGTTTTTGATGTAATTAAAATTTGAATTTAAATATATACATAAATTATAGTGTTTAGCTTTGAAAATTTGATAAATGATGGTTTGAAAATTTCACGCCTCAATAAATCATTCTTTTGATAAGGAAAAAATAAAAATTAAAAATTTTATAGTATTTAAAAGTCATTTAATTAAAAGTTTTAAATTAATTAAAAGAATGATTTAGTGAGGTATATATTAAAAATTTTAATAAATTTTTGGTTTTTAAAAGTCATTTGATACAATTATGAAAAAATTATTTTACTATAAGTAACAAATATATATATATATATATATATATATATGCCTATGCCTATATTTACTGTACATTTATAACAATAACAATAATAAATGGTAGCTACTAAAATATATATATATATATATATATGCCTATGCCTATATTTACNGTACATTTATAACAATAACAATAATAAATGTTAGCATAATAGCGTTACTAAAACAATAGAAATAATGATAATAAACAGTGACAAAATAACAATAACAACATGATCCTAACAATGATATATAACACAATAACGACAGTAACAATGACACAGAACAATACAATAACAGCAATTGTAACAACGCAACAATAACAATAACAATGACAACAATATAACAACAATCGTAACAAGATAACAATAACAATAGCAATGACAGAACAATACAACAATCGTAACA
>NW_018109060.1:0-1253 GCF_000183805.2 Loa loa | reverse complement strand
AAAATATATATATATATATATGCCTATGCCTATATTTACTGTACATTTATAACAATAACAATAATAAATGTTAGCATAATAGCGTTACTAAAACAATAGAAATAATGATAATAAACAGTGACAAAATAACAATAACATGATCCTAACAATGATATATAACACAATAACGACAGTAACAATGACACAGAACAATACAATAACAGCAATTATAACAACGCAACAATAACAATAACAATGACAACAATATAACAACAATCATAACAAGATAACAATAACAATAGCAATGACAGAACAATACAACAATCGTAACAAGATAGCAATAACAATAACAATGACAAAACAATACAACAATCGTAACAACAACAATAATAACACATGACAGTAAAGTAACAACATATAAAAGCAGTAAAATACAATAATAATAATGCAACAGCAATTGTAACACAACAATAATAATAATAATAATAACAATAACACATAACAACAGAAACAACACAACAATAACAGCATATAACGTAACCGTAACAATAACATACAACAGTAGCAACAACATAACACTATATAACATAATCACAATAACAGTAACAACAAAACGATAACAGCACAATAATAACAAATAACAAGAGTAAAATACAATAACAATAACAACAATAACAATAATATATGACAGCACATAACAACAACGATAAAATAATAGCACAGCTATATAACATATATAACAATTAACAATAATATGAAAATTAATAACAATAATGATTGTATAGTAGTATTTGTTTAGTTTATTTTTATATAAACCTTATTATGTGTAATAATAATTATAAATAATTTAGTTCCTAAATTCATAAACAATGAATATGCATATCTATTATTAAAATTAAAATAAATTACATTTGTAATTTGAAAGAAAAAAAATTTAATTTAAAAATTATGCCAAAAATGAATATTTATGAAATTAGAAATGAACATGAATTATTTATTTGAAATAAATTTTAAAAATTTTTAGTAATATTAGCAATTAATAGATATTTATTTATTTGGCTAGCTAAACCTTTAACAATAAGTAAACTAAATGTTGTAATATTTGTAAGATGAATGAATTAGTAAACAAGATGGTAGCTATATTGAAGAAGATAAAACACTTCAAAAAAAAAAATTTTACTAAAAACAAAACAAAATGTTTTAACTGCTAAAGGAATTTAGCAAAAATAAGAAAAAAGACTAATTTCTAATTTTTTTTGCAAGAAAAATAGTAA
>NW_018109059.1:7545-8916 GCF_000183805.2 Loa loa | reverse complement strand
CTCNCTCTTCTTCTCCTCCTCTCTCTCCTCCTCTCTCTCTCTCTCTCTCTCTCTTTTACAATGATTGGAAAAATATTGTGATTTTCTTTTTTTTTAAAAAAAAATCATTTTCCCTTTATTCGTTTCTTTTTTTTCTATTATTCATTTTGGTTTTATTTTAATTCAATAATTCAAATTTGTTTAGAAAATATCTAAACACATTGAAGTACTGTAATTTGCTACAGTAATTATACTGTATCATTCTGTACCATGACTTTATTCATTCATTCCAAAACAATAACAATAATCATTTTCATGTTCAGTGATAAAAAAAAAAAAAAAAAAAGAAAGAAAGAAAAAGAAAAAGTAAAATAAACGAACAAGTCTTTCATATATAGGAAATAATCTTTTATCATATCTGTAAAAAAAACATCTTCCTGTTTTCTCTTTTTTTTTTTCACTTTTTTCTTTGCCCAAATTCTCTTATCATTTTTATCATAGTTCAATTGCAAAATTTTTGTTTCTTTATTGGAATATTTTATAAACAAATACAATTTTTTTTTTTTCATAGATACTATAACAATTACCCACTATTATTATCATTATCATTATCACTATCATTATTATTATTTATTATTATTATTATTATTATCACTAATATTATTGTTATTTCATATCATCTAATCATCCAATCATTTCCGTTTAACTTTGAATATTTTATCTGCCTCAAAAATTATTCCAATCATGCTGTTGTTTACTTTCAATTCTTCATTTTCTTATCTTTAATATTTTTTCATCCTTTTTTTTCTCTCCCATTTATTTCTTTATCATATACTATCATTACTGTTAACTGTACTTTATCATTAATTCGAATATTTTTGGGATATAAAATTTTCTACAAGCAATAAAGAAATGAAATATATAATTTGTTATGAATTGTTAAATTACTTCTCATTGAAAACAAACTATGCGATTGTTTTTTTTTTTTTTTTTAAACTGTTACTAATTTTTTCTTTTTGTCTTTCTTCTTCTATTTGTTAAAAGAATTTTTTTTTTTAAAAAAAAATTTTTTTTTTTGTTTTCTTTTTTGTCTTCACTTAAAAAAATATATGGAAATATTCCATATGATAGGATTGTATAAGTAAGTTTATGACGATGAAATAAACTATTTGATTTATATGTTGAAGCTGCTTTTAATTCTTCACAAAATTACGATATCAAAAAAAAAAAAATTTACCTGACATCATTTACCCTACTGTATACTGAATCAATCAACAATTATAACGATTATTTATAGTCACAATAATTAACAACAAATATAAAAATTGTCATTTTAATCTAATTTTTAAAATCTGACCTTTTCTTTTCTTCTCTTCTGACCTTTTGGTAGTT
>NW_018109059.1:0-6845 GCF_000183805.2 Loa loa | reverse complement strand
TCAACAATTATAACGATTATTTATAGTCACAATAATTAACAACAAATATAAAAATTGTTATTTTAATCTAATTTTTAAAATTTGACCTTTGGTAGTTTGGCAAAAAAAGAAAAAAACAAAAATAACAAAAATTTTGAGCAAAATAGATTAAAATCGTGTATAAAATATGATCAAAAAATTTTGCAAGCACAAAAAAAAAAAACAAAATACATTAATTAATATTCATTGAAGATTTGCTTTAAATTAATTAACATTCCATAGAATCATTAATAATTCATAATTAATCAATTTCAAGAAAGTCAACAAACTTAAATTTTTGTCAATCAATAAAATGCAAATAAAAAAAAGAATGCAATAAGAAAAAATAAAAATTTAGTGAAAGAAAAGGATGAAAACTTTATGTGATGAGAATATTTAACATTAGACTCCGGAATTACACCAATATCTCAATAATGAACAATCCGGTTAGAAGTGCAATACATGATCACTACAAGATACAGTAATATGATTAATTAATTATTGTTTAGCCTTTGGCAATATTGAAATTGAATTTAAAAATATCATCAATTTTATTGTAGTCATAAAATATCGAAAGAAATTACAAAATATTATAGAAGAGAAAATGAAAGGAAGGAGTTAAAATTTAATTTAATTTAATTAATTCCGGCATTAATTCCATTCGAATTATCTCGTTTCTTTAATGAAAAAAAAAAAAAATAGGAATACACAAGAAAAAAAAAACAAAACAAATAACATTCAATCGAAAAATATTCAGACTTTATAAAAGTGCCATTCAATGAAAATATTTCACAAAATGTGGTAAAATTATGGGGAAAAAAGACGGATTTTAAATTTAATTTCTCTTTTTTTTTTTGCTGAATAAATTTAATCTACATCACGAGTGATAAATTGATAAGACGTACGTAATCAATCACGTACAGTCACGTTAACTAATTAATTTCAGTAATTTGTTGCTGTATCAAAAACTAGTATTAATTACCAGCATTTACCACATTCATCAATCATATCTTTCGCACATTATTACTGATTAATCCCATTCGTTACTAAATTATTTCATTAATTGTTGCATATACTAACGATGCGACGGTTTTTATAAATCTTGGGGTGCAACGATTCTTGCTTAGACTCGTAACAGTATGGTGATATACAGTATATGGGGTTAATGTACGGTTCAAATTACTCCTGGGGTACTGTAGAGCTTTTTTTTTCTTTTTTTATGAAAGTGAGGTATCAGTTTAAATACTTGATAATTTATATCGTATTAATACTGTATAATAACGGTAGTGTAAAGCCCATGCTTAATTTATGTTGTGTTAACATTATGTAGTAAATAAATCACGGCCTATTTCTAACATTCCTACAAAACTTTTTATGAATAAAGCGAATCATGATGATTAACGCGAGAAGTTTTAATTAGCATAAATACCGATAAAAGGTATATCGACAATTAATGCGTAACATTAGAGATTGAATAATAGATGAAGTCAAGTATTGTTAA
Source organism: Loa loa (assembly GCF_000183805.2). Taxonomy (NCBI): domain Eukaryota; kingdom Metazoa; phylum Nematoda; class Chromadorea; order Rhabditida; family Onchocercidae; genus Loa; species Loa loa. The sequence continues at coordinate 5,326 of NW_018109059.1, read as the reverse complement.
TACAGGTGTGCAACTGTAACATTGGTGCTGGAATACTGAATACATTGCATTTTTGCAATGTTCGATTTATATAGTGAAGCGGGAAAAGTTATACAAAAGGCTTTAAACAAGGAGAAAAATGTTCGAACTGCAGTTTACGCAAGTAACTTTAAGGTGTGTTTAGCTTATTAGTTTATTTTACGATCATGTAAATCTTTTTTCTTATTATATTTTTTGAATTTAAAACTAACTATCTTAGAACAAGAAGCAATTATTACGCTTATGCTGTGAGACGTTACGTTTTCGAAACTGCTTAGAAAGAATATTGGAAGGCAAAGAATTTCATGATTTGCTAACGAAATTGCATTTTGATCGTTACTTGCTCTATGTGTTATTGTATGATCACATTTTTGGTCAAGGATTGAACAAAGCTAAGAAAGCATATTCTAATGCTATTTTGAAACGTGCAGCCTATATTGATGAACAAGTAAGTCGATTCATTTTATTTTCCTTTTTCTCTTTATTTCTTGAATATTATCAGATTCTTCACCACAGACGCGACGAGCAACAAGTTTCATCCTGCAGCTTACATGATCAAGTTTTCCTTAATATATAAAGATTATATCAGTGCCGATTAAACACCTAAAAGTAATATGAACGGCTTTGTTGGCCTTCTTAACGTTTGACGGTTACATTTTTGGTCAGTCGTTTCTACAAATGATGTACTTGGTAATGCATATAAAACCTTTCTAACCGTTTGTAGCATCGAATGAACACATAGTAAGAATAGTATTTTATTTCATTCTTACTGTACAATGTCCCTTAATTTTCCTTCCAGAGTTTTCTTTGTTGTGTAAATTTCATATGAAAAATTGATTTTGCTTAATAATGTCTGTAATTTTTCAAGTTGGAAACCATGAAAGATATGATTGAAGAAGCGAAAGGACATGTTGCACAACTTTCAGCAGTCGTGGAAAATCCGAGATATGCAAGAGTGAACACCCTAAAATGGTCTTTTGATGAAGCACTGCAAGGTAATTTTTTTTTACATGGATATTCAGATCTTAATATCGGTTTCAATTTAGCAAACTGTTATAGCTTTGCAAGATGAAGGATGGAGTATTTCGAGTTTGGAACCTCAGGAAGATGATGACTGGTACAAGATTGCTGTTAGTTCGATGTTGAAAAATCAAGTTTACATTGATTGTCATGTTAATGAATTGCTTCTCTTTCCTGCGAATGCTGATTTGCACCAACATTGGATGGTTATAGATGGATATTTGTTATTGCAGGACAAGGTTTTTTATTTTATTTTAAAATTTATCAGAAGTATTATGGTTTGCACGATCTGTTTACTATAATTTTCGGTGTGTTCCATCAGTTTGTTTTTATCAGTGAAGCTGATCTATTCACTTGGAAATATATTAATGCTCTTAAAGATCGCTTAGAAATTAATTTCAGTATATCTAGTTGATAAAACACTCTGAACCAAGCTGCTCAATTTAACTACGAATATTTTAATAATTCTAGAACTTGACTGTGTTTTTCCTCTCTTATTATTAAGTCTTTATCATTTACGCCCCATGGTTAATTACCTCAATTCAATTTTCTGCAAATACTGGTCATTCAAAACCAGTAAATTATACATATTTAGGCGAGCTGTTTATCAAGTCTGGTTTTGAATCCAAAAGCAGGAACATATATTTTTGATATCTGTGCAGCACCTGGCATGAAGACTACACATCTTGCAGCATTGGTCCAAAATGAAGGGTGAGGGTCTTTTGTGCTTTAGTTGTAGGTTTAGTCAAGTAGACTTATATTCATATCGATGAATTGCAGATAAGCGTTCACTTGATAGACGATACTCTGCTTTCAGCAAGATTTGGGCAATCGACAGGGCAAGTGATCGAGTTAAAACGTTATGTACAATGGTCGATAAAGCTGGAGCAATCAATGTTAGCACATGCTGTGGGGATTTTCTTCGTACTGATGTAACAAGTAAGAGGTTTGATAAGGTACGTTTGATTTCTTGATTTCTTATATTGAATTCACTTGAGCAATAAAACTTTTCTTATTTTCATCATATTATGGGATGGTAATCAAGTCATGCTACAATTTGTTACGTTTCATTATATTTTTCACTGCATGTGCACCATATTACTTAGTAATGCAGAAAGACTTCCACTTGCGGATAAGTTATCGGTTGCGATCCTTTATTAATTTTCTCTTAGAGGCTTATGATTCTGGCCAATAAATTTTTATTCGCTACACGACTAACCATTTTCTGATTACTTCACTTCTAATATAAATTCATTGAAAGGTGCGGTATGCTTTATTAGATCCGCCGTGTAGTGGATCAGGAATTGTGAAACGTATGGATCAACTAATTAATGGGGAAGAAAGGATAAATACCAGCCGCTTGCAATCTTTATCAAATTTGCAGGTAGATCGTTATCAGACCTCACTCGTGATTATATCTTTGATTATACCTTTATAAATTTTATCGGGTCTTTATGACTGTAGTTTCGGGACTTTGCTTATTTGGTTTTATCCATTGTGGTGCATAAGATGTTCTCTCATCATGTTACATTTTAATAGATCTTCAAGTTGAAGATGTAATAATTTCATGCAGTAGTCCCAGTCAGGTCTCTAAAATTCATTTGAGTAATCTTCCTCATCTCTGTTATCATCTCATGTGTTCATTTATGAAGATTTGGACATCTGGGCATAATTTTCCAGTTTTAGGCTATGCTTCTGAAACACGCATTGGGACTGCCAAATTTGAAGAAAATCGTTTATTCAACATGCTCAATATATGAGGAAGAAAACGAGCAAGTTATCGAAGAGGTAGCCAATCATTTTGCTCATTTCGGTTCAGCTCCGTAAGTAGAGTTTTTTTCTAAAAGAGGGAACTATAAACACATTTGAATAGGGGAATCTCGTTTCTCTAAAAAGTTTTTAATGTTGTGCATTATGGTAAAAGGAAATTCTCCTTTCAGTAGTTCTTTTTATTTGATCATTTGCTCGTTTTATTTATTTGTGTTATCTGTTAAGAAACAAAAGCTTATCGTCTTATATTAAAAATGAAGAATATAGGATGTAATTATGATGCGTTTTTCAGATCCTTAACGATGAATTTTTGCGGACACAGTTTAAACTGATAAAGGCAATGCCAGAATGGCCACATCGTGGAAGAGCAAACTATTCATTTGGTGATAAATGTCTGCGAGCATTACCGGAAATTGACTTAACTAATGGATTTTTTGTTGCTGTTTTTAAAAGGCGAAAATTGTAACAGTTTATAGAAAATTTTGTGTTGTCCACCGATGGATTTCGTTTCGTATTATTTATATAATAAAGTTTGTTTCAATTTGCTTTCATTTTACTGCAGCATTAACTATGTTTGAAAGAAAGCTTGTGTGCTTTATATATCTCTATGTTTGAAAGAAAGATTGTGTGCTTTATATATCTCATCAATTCTTTCACATTTACATTTGCTATGAACTCAATAATTGAGATGCTTCACCGGGAATTTTCCTTTTTTTCCTTTTTTTTTTTAAATTGCAAAATTACGATTGAGGGTTATGCGAAGAGTTCTATAATTTTTGTATTTCTAATTGAAAAATTAGCTCCTGGACTTATCAAGCGTTTATTTTTTCTTTTTCACTTTATAGTTATAAGAAGACGGGGAATTTGTAATTCGGAAGAAATGGTTTGTGTGCCATGCATATTACTACCCATACTTTTGGCGATATACATCAAATTTATCCAACCGGTCGTATTCCGATTATTGCCTGAATCATGGAGGACAACATTTGATGCAGTATTATATCCCACATGTCCAGTCCCTTCAGCTCCTGCTCAAAATGTTGCTGCTGCAGCAGACAAAGCTCCTGATGTTCAAGGCGAAGATGTCCAAAAAGCTGATGATTGCGGTATGTGTACTGATAGTAATAAAAAAGACAATTGATATGATTCCCACCGACAATCTTCCTGCGTATTCTGAATGGTACAATTGTTTTTTTTTTTGTTTTTCTTACCATTTTCTGGTTAATATAATGTGTGAATAATGCTAAAATGCGTATTTGTATTTCATCTTTTGATTTCTTTTCTAAGTCTTTCAAGTGAAATTTTCTGGTGGGTTAGTGGATAGAATGATTTCTTCCATTGTAAATTTAACAGAAGAGCAATCTACTGATATAATGTTTATTTACTGTAGCATAATGTCCCTCATATTTCCTATCTGTATTTTATCCTAAAATTATAAAATTTTTGATATTAATGTTCCCAGCAAATTTTCTACATCGATAGCAGATACGAATCAAGAATATTTTTTATAACAATAAATAACATATCAAATGAGAGTGTATTGATCGAAAACAATGGTATATTTTGGGTATGTTTTGAATAACTTAGTCCTTCACATACTTCTCGCATACTGTTTCGCGTCTTCCACATACTCTTCCAATTTTATTTTATTTTTTAATTTTTATTTTATTTATTTATTTTTTTCCATTATTGCTCTTATGTAACTTATTCTAATTCTAATTTAAGTTTTAGAAACTATCTTTAGGGAAGCTTATGCATTCGTTGTCACGAACTTCGAATATCGCGAAACTCTAAATGAAATAAAATGATTAAATAAACCAATGTACAAATCAATCACACAAATTGTAACAATGTTATGAATCATTCAACCAATTTTACATTCCTCAAATTCATTGTCTCATGCATTTTTCTTTGTTCACATCCTTTCCCCTTTTTTTATGAAACAAACCACACTCATAATCAAAATTTCTTTGTCTATGAGCCGAGATTAAAGAAAACCCTGAACTTGTAGTTTGGGTTTTTTCTAACGGGATAAACTTGAAGAAGTGGTCGACTCTAACTTAGGTTGTTTCCAATTGCTATTTTCTTCTTTTAATGGGAATTGAGTTGAAATTTCTGATACATCACCTTGGTTTATAAATATTACTCTTAGCTTACTTGTTAAATAGTTGACTACTGTAGCTACCATAGGTAATGATATCTGCTTCAATAGTTTTTATTCCAATTCGTACTTTGGCTGTAATGGATTGTTGAGGTCTCCTGTTACCGAATGTTGCAGACTTCACTTGCTCGTGATCAATATCTTCTTGGTTTAATCTCTTTGCTAGTTTCTTTGATATACAAGTTACTTGAGCACCACTATTGAATAAAACTACGACTTTATTTGAAGCCTCTTGCATATCCAAATTAATTACCTCAACCTCTTTGCAAAAAAGCAAAGTTTCCCTGTTATTTCGTCTCGAATGTTCTATTACTGGTTTGATTACCATTGTCGAACTTGTCGTCTTTGGTTAGTTCG
>NW_018109058.1:5754-8921 GCF_000183805.2 Loa loa | reverse complement strand
TTTGATGTGAAATTTTGAGGAGTGCTTATGACCAACCAAAAATTGAAATTTATAAGAAATCGGAATTTATGCAACAAATCTGTTTGAGATCCAGGTCATCACTGTCGGTGCATATTGTTGGCTGTTTAACTGCAACTTCTCAAAAAATTACAGGGCAGAATACCACCACTAAATTGAATTACTACTACTAATAGAAACGATCGAGCATACATTCAACAACCAGACCGATCATTCATGGAGGCAGGATCAAACAAACCAAGTAGTAGGGCAAATTATGCGTTCTATTCATTAGTTCTATCATTCTACTACTGCAAGTATTGAATGGATTACTAATCAGTTATGAATAAGAAAGAAAATGCATTAAATTACTTATTTCTTACCTGATGTCCACCAATGGAATGAGTTGAGTGGACATACCAAATGTCGGTCAAATGGCATTTTTCGTATCATTATTTGCACGCTTTTAGTATGCTCATATTATACAAATGGTAGTAGTATAGCTGAAGTCAGAAATGAAGAATAGAATGTATTAAAGTCATATTTTGTCTCCCTGTTCTGATTTGGATTACAATCCATCCATCATGTAAAGCGACAACATTTTAATATAACGACAGTTGAACACAACTTTGCAAGGACATATCCATTATCATGCTCGTTTGCATGATTGCTTAAGTTTAGGCATGATATGCATCGCGGTATGTAAAGGTGTATTTGTCCTTGTATCCTGGAGATTGTTAGAGGTAGTATAATGTGACAAGATGGCGCACAATATGCCCTAGGGTTTTTTGGAATTCGTCATTTTTGGATGACGATAATTGTTGGAAATGGAATGGACGGAGGCATTTGCTGAAATAGCTTATCTTTTCAATAATATGGATTTTAAATCATAACTGTAATTCTTCTTGTTTACTTTTGGAAGAAAAAAAAGAAAGAAAAAAATATTCAAAGGTTTTTTCGGAAGATTAACAGAGTTATGCAGTAATTGATCGAAAATTAATGAACTTGGAAATCGAAATTTATGCAATGAATCTACTTGAGATTCGCATTCATCATTGTCAATACTCACGGTGGCAGGTGGAAAAAAAAAGTGATTGAGCCGATCGTTGCCTACCCTAGCATTACCAAACAGGTTATAGCTAATTTTCTTCAGAATCCTAATAAATCTCTTCAGTCCTAAGTTACCAACGATGCCAGTGATAGGCAGATTACTGATTAGTACTGACTAGAAAGATAAAGGAAAGGTATATTATGAGCATGCAGCTTTTGTAAGGTTGTTTCCATGAAGTCGGTCCGATAAATCCTGAAATGTTTTTACAGAATGAAATAATTGATGAGATGCATATGGCGAATATAGTGAATTGTGTTGAAGATAATAATGTAAATAAATTATTTTTCACATGATACTATTAAAATATTAAATGGAGGTAATTAAGCGGTTTTTCCGGGGAATTGATTTTGATGAAGATTGTTTATTGCATAATTTATTCGCTTTTTTTTTGATGCATTAAATATGGCAAAAATATTTACTTCATTCTGAATATATTTATCGGAATTGTTTGTTCATTGATAACACTGGCAGTATTAATCATTCTGAAATGTAATAAATGTGTGATAAAAATATGAAGTACGCAAACTATTACTGCTTAGCTTTTTAATTTAAGTTTGAATTTAAGTTTTTTTTAACTTTTTAATTTAAGTTTTTTTTCTTTTTAATTTAATTAATTTAAATTTAAGCTTTTTAATTTAAGTTTTTTTAGGTTTTTTTAAGTTTTTTAATTTAATTTAATTTTTAAAGTTTAAGTTTGTAAATACTTATTAAACTTCTTTTCCCATATTCCGCAAATTAGGACCTGTTTCAAAGGATGGGCAGAATTGAAGTGCACCAAATGTATCAATTAGGATCGGAATTTAGGAAGCATTCCGGTACAATTGGCGGTATGAAATCAAAAAAAAAAGAAAATCTACAAATTTCAATAACCATAAAAATTGATTACGCAACGGGAATTTATCATCATCACATCGTATTGCAAATATGGATGTGAATACTTCTGCAAAACATATGTGAATTTCTTTTAAATCGTAAATAGTTGGATTTTGCTAAATTTCCCCATCGATTTTGGTTCCCAAAATTTGTCTAAAAAAATTGAAATAAATTTGAAAGTATTAGACACTTTTCTTATAGATTTCAAATTTTTGAATTATTAAATTACTTTTTAAATTTATTATTCATCCACTCCTTTATTAGTTCCTCATTTTTTATTTTCACATCTCATTTCATTTAACTTTTTACTTACCTTTCTTTTTTTGATGGTTAAATAGCAGCGATTCTTTTGCAGTATAAAAATAATTTAATTCCATTTCCAAACACTTTCCAGTGTTTGCAACATTCAAATAAACCGTAATATGCGAAACGGTGATGATAATTTGTTCTTTTTTTGCAGTTTTTTTCTTTTTTATGTAACTTTTAGAATCATAACTGATTTAACCCTTACCTTTGCTCCAAATAATCGCTCAGTGAATCATCGATCGACGGTCAAAATCATGGGACACAATGATCATCATTGATCACTCCTATTTATTTTTGAATCAAAATAGAGGAAATTTCATTCTTTGCATAATTAACAGAAGTTTAACTGTCACCTGTATTATGTTGACAGCATCATGCTGACATCACAAATCATTGGGTGGTCGAACCTAATTTGTTTTACTTTGAATATACGTTCATAAGCTTTTTCTTCTTTTTTTTCAACCCAATTAATTAGACAACTACTTTATTGGAATTTACAGTTTAAACTTGATACCTGAAATAAATAATCTAAAATTAATGAATAATAAAAATGTCAAGATAGTGTAAAAAATTTACTTATGACAATTTTAGCTTCAATTTGTCTTCAAATCTGTGTAAATTGAAAATACCACTTGGATTCAATTTCATTCTACTGCATGTCATATTTCCTTTTCAAAGAAAATAACAAAATGCTGAAATTACAAGCGGTCAAAAGCCCTAAATCGAACAAACTGGTTTCACTTTTTGTGCTAATTGAACTTCAGGAAATAACAGCAAGTAAACGCTCTTTTTCTATTTATTAAAAAAAAATTTTGTTCCCTGACAGTCTTTTTCTGAAATAATTAGGAGTATTATTAATATTATTATTACTATTATTATT
>NW_018109058.1:0-5173 GCF_000183805.2 Loa loa | reverse complement strand
TTATTATTATTATTATTATTATTATTATTATTATTATTATTATTATTATTATTATTATTATTATTATTATTATTATTATTATTATTATTATTATTATTATTATTATTATTATTATTATTATTATTATTATTATTATTATTATTATTATTATTATTATTATTATTATTATTATTATTATTATTATTATTATTATTATTATTATTATTATTATTATTATTATTATTATTATTATTATTATTATTATTATTATTATTATTATTATTATTATTATTATTATTATTATTATTATTATTATTGTTATTATTACTCTTACGTATTTTTCATTTGCAACTGTTAATAGAAACATATTATTTTGCAGTGTTCTGCCCACCAATTGAACCTAAAACAAATGGTGAAATCTCTTATTTACCATTCACATTGCCACCAATAATAGGAACAGGTACAATGGCATTGCTAAAATGTAATGAAAATTATATAGCAGTTGGTTCGGTTACTTCTTTTTGCCAATCAAATTCTTCATGGAACGTAAATATTGGTAAGATTTCCAAAGATTAAAATGAATTATATTCAAACCTTTTGAGTTATACGGTAATCAAACTTAGTTCAATTATTCCCGCAACTGGGTTGTTAAATTTTATCAAGATATGAATGGAAGAAATAGTTAATTTTGTGATAATGAACGATTGCGTTAGTTAAGTAATTTTAGGTAAATGTGTACGGTTGGATTTCGGTAAACCATGCTCACATATTAAAGGATTTCCCGGTATCATTCATTATATAACGGTTAATATTGAAATTAACAAATTAAAAACTTCAATTAATTCGAAAGCTATTTCAACAGGTATTAATTTAAGAGCAAGAAAGTGGAAGAAGGATTTGGAAAGATTTAAAATGCAAAAGAAAATGCGATGAATAATTCCATTTTTACAGCCTGATACGATCAAATTAGCAGAAAACAAACTTGTTTCGGGTACGAAAGCATTCTATATTTGTGATCCAGGATATGCTTTAAAAGGTCAATCTTTATCTATTTGCTTTGACGGTAAATGGTCATCACCACCAGCAAAATGTTTATCAGTTTGGTCAGGACATTTTCTCAGTAATGAAAAGAAATGTGAAGGAATCAAAGTTGATAATGGCACAGTAAGTTCAAATAAATTTTCGAGATTTATTTATTTATTATTATTTTTAACATTATTATTAACTGTTACTATTATTTTGCATAATTTAATGTTTATATTATGTAACAAAACAATTTAATCTTTTCCTTCTTTTTTTTTCGAAAAAAAAATTTAGAAGGAAGATGGAAAGACGAAGTTTGAAGTGAAAATTGATCATTTCCTGAGAAATACTCCCATGAAAGTTAAATATTTACCGTATAATTAATTTTCACGGGAAGCTAACTGTTAGTTAGCTATGCTTAATCAGAGTTGTCTTAATGGTGGCACTGAAAGAAAAAACTGAATTTTTCAAAATTTATTAAATAGTTAATAAAGGAGAATGATTTTTTCTTTTTATTTATTTTAAATGAAACTTTTAAGGTAATATACAATGAAGAAGCAGACGCCAGTTCTAAATATAATATTAATACAATAGCAACAGTGAGATGTGATCCAGATTACGTTTATTCCGGATCAATACAACACGTTTGTAGGGGATATAATGATTGGTCCGGTCGTTTCGGAGTTTGCTTACCAGGATAATCTAAACTATGAATCTTTAATTTCTGTTTTTTAACTGTCTGCTGATCACCGAAATTTTAACTTTTTTATGGTTTAAAAAAATTGTTCTTATCTATTAATATTAACTTCTTACCTATTAATTATTAGTTATATAATTTTATAAATTATTAATTGCATAATTTGTATAACTATTAATCGCATAATTTTGGCAGTAATCTTTATGATAAAATGATTTATCTAATATTGTTTTAACGATGTCTATTTCTCATCAGTCGTAGAAAATAAACTTTCGAAACTTATTCATTCATTTATTTATTTGTTTATTTATTTACTTATTTATTTATTTACTCATTTGTTTATATCCCTTTTTTAAGTTATTGATTTTTTCTTCTTTTGTTCTGTGATAGTTATCAGAGAATTTTGAAAAAATTGAAACAAATTTAATTCTGAAAAAATCAACAGATGTAAAACTGATTGAGATTGATTATTCAATTTCTACGTTTAAATTTTTCAGTTTAACAATTTGTGAGTTTAAGGAGGTGAAATCTTTTTAAAAAATATTACCAGTAACTGATGATTAAAGCGCTTTATACACTGCAACATTAGAGATTAAATAAATTATTAAAAATAAAAAATTAAAAAAAACGCAAAATTACATGATTTTATACTGAAATTCTGAACAGTTCAATTTTTGGAAAATTAATTAAGCTTTGAAAACAGAATTTTGCATTTCCTAACCTTATTGAATCGTTTGATTTAAGATTGTATATTTTGTGGAAAATGTTTAAATCTCAAAATTTCGAATTAAATTGTTTTAATTAGATAGCTCGTAATATTCACTGGATTTCATCAAATAGTACAAACTAAACGTCACACTACGGCAGTATATCCATTGTAATTGTCGATCATTGTTACCTGACAGTAATTAGTAATTTTAAAAATCCACAGTTGAAATAAATGTGTATTGATCATATCAGAGCTGTTGAACAAAGCAAATAAAACTCATGCAATGATAATTTCCTATTACCTCACCTATTAATTAACATAATTAAATGTTATTTTTATGAAATTTATGGGTGAAAATTTTAATGAATTATTTTCAAAATCTCAATCAATTAAAAGTAATGAAATTTATTTGAAAATTTCCCATATCATTCAAATAAACTTACTCACATTATCCTGACTGTTAAAATAATTTATTGAAATTTGCACTTGTTGATTTGATAAAAATAATATTTAATTATCTTAATCAATAAGCGGAGTAATTTATCAACAATAGAACTTACTATCTATAAGTGTTTAAATTTAATTTTTGATTTTAAACTTATAACCACAATTCATTTTCTAACTTCATTGTTCATTAATTTATTTGCAAACTTCATTATTTATTGTGTAAAACTTAGTAGTTGACAGTCATCCTATTTTGTTTCACTCTTTTTTTTTTATTTTCTTTTTCGAGAATTTTGCCTTACTATTGATGATGACAATTTTAGAGGGTAATATTTGAACTGTAATTAAATGTGAAATACTTTGTTTTGCAATCAAATGCAATTTGAATTGTAAATATTATGAGGCATTGTCGCATTTGGTACATTTTTGGAAAGGTCACTTATGATATTTTTAGCGTCCCTGTCTCATTAACTATAACTGGAATAAATTAGTTTTATAAAAGGTGCATAACGACTGAAATAATCATTACACAATTTTTATCACTTTAAACTTAAAACTAATTTGTTTCACACCACTTTTTCAATAAAATCGTCTAAAGCTATTTTCGAAATAAATGCAAATTCGAATTGTTATTTACTTTTAAATCACTTTTAAATTTCACGACAGAAAATAAAATTCGATCATGAAATCAATGAATTTTTTGCATAATTTTCAAACTATCAAATAAACTGTCGTGTCATTTTTGCATTGTATGCGTAAATGCGATTTGAGCAACTTCTTAAGATATAACTTTTTTTTAAATGATAACAGTACTCAGAGAGAATTGATTTATCACAAATGATCTTTTTTTTTTTTGCATTTAGTCTTGAAACTGAAAACATTTATCAGTAAAATTTCATTTTAATTAAACGAAAAATTTTTATTACACAAAAATTACTGATTGATTTCAATTGAATTCAAATTAAATCGTTTAAAATATTTTTTAGAGCACATTTCTTTTTTGACGATTGTTAAACACATTTTTATTATTAGTGAATTGCTTAAATTAAATGAAATTTATTTCACAATTCACCACCGGTGAACATTTCAAAAGTATTAACTGCTTGTTTTACAATTTTAATCACTTTTTAGTTACTCTTTCAATTTTTCTCCTCATTTTTCCCTCTCTTTTGATCTGCCTTGTCACATTTAATTTGTGTCATTAAATTAATTCTTAAGCTTGCTATGAATGAATAATATCAACTGGCGCACCTGAAAAGCTTCGTGATTCTTTTGATATTAGCATGTTTCCCGATATGTCTCCTGCAGTATGTACTCCCACACAAATTAAATTGTTAAAAAAGTTACTTTCTCACGAATTGCTTTCGAGATTGGACTCAACAAATACTACTCGAATTATTTTATTGTCACAATATAATGGAATCAGGCGGAATAATCGGATGGTGTGACATTTTGTACTTAAGACTTATTGTAGTGATTTCACATCACTATGTTTCTCTTTGTTTCTTAGCAATCTGTTCATTATTGACTAATGTCCTTATAAGTCTACCAATCGTTCTGGTATTCCTGTCTAGCAAATTAATATGACTAACACATATCATGAATATCCTATATCATGAAGTCTTTAGACTTTTTATTTTCTGGAAGTCGTCGTTCAAAAATAACGACAATCTTTAGTTGAGATGCAAGTCTGAATATCAACTGTCACATTGTTTTATGATTGGAATAAGTCGATGGTTTTGCGGCATCACTTACAGAAACATAACGTGAATTTCTATTCGATTCTAATTTTTTAACTTACCAATATTTTCATCAAAATTTGCTTATGATCAAAATTTGGGTGAGCCTTATTCAAAAAGAAGTTTGAAATTAAAGCAATAGAAATCTCTTCGAGAAAAAAAATGCTCAACAATCAAATTAAGTGGAATTTAAATTAATAATTTAAAAATATGATAAATGAAAAAAAAATTTTTAAAATAAAATATGACAGATGAAGAGAGTAAAAGAATGAAAATTATTGTCGTCGATCTTCTTCAGCACTTTTCTCCTTCTTGTAACCTGTGTCACATTGTCCAATACTGGCTGGTCATCTTTTCGTACTTACTCTTTTATTTTACTCCATTTGAAGCCTACTACCTCGCTTATATCCTCAGAATATGAATGCTAACTTGGCTTGCTTCGGTTCATGCCGATCTTTGATCTTGTCTATTTTCTTTTGCATTGATGTTTGATGCTTTGCTCGATTATTTTATTTAATTTCTTTGATTCCGTCAATTCTCTTTCACCTATGTCGCGAATTTTTTACTCGCGAGACTCCAACC
>NW_018109057.1:0-8925 GCF_000183805.2 Loa loa | reverse complement strand
ATTTCTTTCTTTTCCTTCTACTTTTCTACAAATGTTTTTCATTTGACACACTTTTCAGGCTTCCAATATGACAGCGATGAATTTCACACTAAAAACGTCACCAATTTTACCTTCTGTTCAAACAATTTCAAATTTCTCAGATCCATTCGCATTACAGTTTCCTGAGTTAAATTCAAGCTCGAATGTTGAACTCTTACAAAATTTATCGCAGACAAACATTACTTTGTCATGATATCAACTTAAACAATTCCACATTCAAATGAATTGATATTTTAATTAGAGTTGGGATATCAACATATAACTTGCTGATTGTTGCATTGCAATAGGAAATCCCGGGCGGAAGTGGATAATCATGAAGTAATGATAATAATACGCATAAATAAGCATCCATTGACTGATTCCAGATGGCACCATCAAAAATTGCTTTGGTAGTGTTTGTTGGATTTTGCTTTACTACATTTTCGTTAACAATCCCCATTAGACGACACTTACTTTACTAATACTTTTTTCATGTCCATTGTATCCATATACTCTTGAGTGACATTCCTACTGAATCCTGAAGATGTTCTGTACTATTTATTAACTTACATATGCCGACAGTATTAATCAATGAAATGTATAAATATTGGTACACGACAAAGATAGACAGATTTCCAAACAGATCTTATAGACAGATCTCATGCTGGATTCATTTTTTTTTTTTATCAAAAATCATATTTCCATCGTTAAAAAACTATTTTAAATGTTACATTAGATGTGCTTAAGGCGTAAGCATTTACTTATGGCTTTTGGAAGGAATGATAAGTCTGGGACAGTTATTAGTAAAATTTTGAAATGATTTAGTCTATCACTTTGAAAAAGGAATTTTTGCCGGAAATAAAAATTCCCGGGATTTCATAAATATTGTGTTTGATTTGCATATATAGTCCACATTAAGCCAAATATACCGATAGTGGGAATGAATTTTTAATTTTAAACGAGGTTTTTCAAACAAATTATGAAGAGTAGGTGTATAATCGCGCTATGAATAGATAAGTAAATTGTAATGAAACTTCATTAACATTAAAACAGAAATGAAATCCAGCATGATTATCTTTTTTTTTGAAAATTTTAATATCACTTAAAGATTTACAATTGAAAGTAAAAAGAAAAAAATGGCGAAAGATTGAATGTGCTATGATCGTTGTATGCTTACAATATGGCGAAAATCTCAAATTGGTATTAAAAAGTTTCAAATTTTGGAAGGTTTACTGCCTTGTTTAGCTACATTCTAAACTATTTTACAGTTAATATTAAGGAGTTCGTTGAGTAATTGATTCATTCAGTTAAGGAAGGAAAAAACTTTATTCTTTTCTGTCAATAAAGATACGATCACCCCATGCACCAAAGCGCCCACCAGGAAATACAGCAAAATCTTCGCCACCATTATTTTCACGCCATGGTTCAAAATCTCCATCCCAAGGTTTGAAATTTCCGCTCCACCATTTTTTTGATTCACTTTTATCAACCGGTTGATTCCACAATATGTTGCTCCACCATTGTTTTAACATTCCTTTTTCAATGCTAAAAAGGAGAAAAAAGAAACATTCAATATTTTTTTTTCAATTTCATAAAAAATTCTAGTTTCATAGTTTCATAAAATTTTGACTGTGTGCTGGAAGGATGACAACAACCAACTTTTTTTCGCTAATTTGGTGTTAACTTAGAGTGAGAAATAATTAGTATCGTGTCAGCTTAATCAATCCAAGGCGATTTTATTTGTTATGTAAAGAAACTACATTTGTCCGTTTTAATGATAAAGAAAAGGAACTTTAAGGTTGACAGTTTCCAAATAGGAAGTAAAATGGGATAGTAAGACTAATAAGCTGTTCCCATGTTGTTTAATTTGTTCGTAAGTTTAATGGAGCGTTTCATCGATTGTATTATTATAGAGAGATGTGATACTTCGGATATTTCGGTTCCAGTAATCGAATAGTGGAAGATTTCATTTGGAAGGTATTTTATGCGTATCAAAGACAAAACATCCTGTTCCTGTTTCTTCACGTCCTAATTTGTAATTCCCCGGTTTAATTAGTCTATTAATATCAAAAAGAAATGCCTAACCTATCACTATCGCGTATTCTCGCATAGGCATTAATCAGGATGAGATTGAGCAAAATCAGCTTTTTGATTATCATTTTCGGAAAAGATATGCGGAATCTTTTCTATCACTGTAACGCTGAAGGAAAAATTTGGGAAAAAAGTTTAGTGTCATAAATTTTAATATTTTCCTGCAGCTATCATCACAATATTATGATAGAGAATATGGTATAAGCAAAAGGATCACAAAAAACGAAACTTCCTACAATTATTTAAACTATTTATGATGAAATGACGACACCTACGCATCTTTTGTTTTTTGCTTTTTTTTTTTCTCTCTAACAAACATATGGCAGAATATGTTATATTTATTATTTCCTCATTATTATGGATAATAAGAGAAATGAAAAAATTACAATTCGAAGAGATACAAACTTTTCCTTTGATCCATTAAGGCATTCTATTTGTCATATGGATTATGTCACTTGCACAAAAGTACAACAAATTACTGTCATTTATGGCAGTAATGAGATGGAAATGAAATGAAACAAATTAAAAGAAAGAAAGAAAAGCGTTACGAATTCTCAAACTTTTGCATTTTTTATAGTATATTTTAGTGCAGAACCAATGAAATACAAAATGGTTACAGTACCAAAATTACCAAATAATAAAGTGACAATTTATACATAGCTGAAATTATATTACATATACAATTCCATAATGAGCAGTAGTTTTTCGTCTACTGATTAGCAATCATTAAAATGAGAGAATTAGATAAGTAAGAAGTGCAGATATGTAAAAAAAATGCAATCAAAAGTTATGAAGCATCAGTCGTAAGGAAACTTGAAAACGCCCAATGAATATCATGCGGCTTTTATTTCACAAGTAATATTGATTAAAGTTGAATCACTGTTAATTTTTCAAAGGAAGATGAAAAACAAAAACTTCTAGATTGATGATTTAATCGGAATATGATAAATGAGTGATAAGTTGTGGAGTAGATTTTTGCCTTGAGGATTGGAATAATGATGTAATTGAGTAATAAGAATTAACATCTCTGATAATTTACTTTCCATATGTCTTATTTATTTTCATACTTAGATAATATCGCTAAAAAATATGTTTACAAATACATATAAATGGATGATTATTATTAAACAAAACATTAAAGAAATCACACAAATTTTATTTAAAAAAAGATTAAGTTTAAATCAAAGTTTACAGTTATTTTGTTGTATTAATGAAATTAAAACAGAAAATATTGTTGCAACAGAATTTACAAAAGAAAATAACGAATTCCAATCGTCGTGTTTGTAAGACATTACCTGTCATTTATATTTCAAGCATGAAGATTTGTCTGCGCCTGGAACGCTAGAATTTTTACTATTTAAAAAAAAGATCATTCTTCATCACTCTTCTCTCCATCATCATTTGGTGGATTCAGTATTTCCGAAATTAAATTATCGCTACTGATTTTCGACCGTGAAATATTGATAACATTAATGAATCAGTAGAGAGAAAAAAGAATAATAATTGGGGATTTTGCTTAATTCGAAATTTTATTCAAATCATTGAATCAAAAAATGAATTGATAATAAAAAAGAATCCACTTGTTTTATCATTCAATTCACATGACATCATTTGCATTCGTTATTCGCTGCAATAAAATTAAATTTTGCTTACTAAAAGTAATTCTTATCAAATATTTCAAATAATATTTTAGATACCTATGCAATTCTCAATGGAATTCTACTCATTCATGGAATTAATTAATTAGTCGAATATTTCGGAAAGATGATTGCTAACTTGAACTGGATGAAACAGCAAATGAAACGAAGTAGAAGAAAAAATTAAAATAAAGAAAACGATAACTTTATGACATATTATCACCTCTTATGAAATCAGTTGAACTTTTTCGGATGCTTTTGAATTTTGAAATTTACTCCTTAATTTAGTTTCTTCTTTACTTCCCCCTCTCGTTTTTTTATTTAATCAAATAAGTTAAAAGAAATATGTAATTCTTTCTCTGTATACTTTCACTTCAGTCAAATTATGCAACTTTCTAATGTTAGACCATTTCAGTCGGAAAATGAAATTGAAGCTGAAGCTACATTTTACAGTTTGAATATCCATTTCAAGTGCTTAAAATTGCAACTTTTCCAAACTTAGTATATCACTCATATTTACAATTATTCGAGTACATATATATTATTTATATATATGTGCAGAAAAAAGAACTTTATCGTGAATGAATTTGATTTTCGCGAGAAGTGATTGAATGATGAATATGCCAAAGTTTCAGACAAAATATTTTGGAAGAAAAAAAAATTATTTAAAAGTGTTTCCAAAGGATTGACAGAATTATGCATTGATTAATCAAAAATTCGTCAAATTGATCGTAAATCGGAATTTATGCGTTGAGTCTGCTTAAGATTTACATTCATTGTTGTCGATAATTACGGCTGTCGATAGTAACCAATTTGATAATTAGTCATTATGTTTAAATTAATTAATCACTGTGAACAGTAATTAATCACCGTACAAATCAAATTAATTCTGAAAGCTTTCATGAGGGAAATTTAAGCTAAAATAAACAAAAGGGATGAAATAAATAATAAAAATTTTGGAGTAATTAATTTTTGATTAATAAAAATTTTTAATTATCGACTTGTTTCCATGAAAATAATATTTCATTAATTAATACTTCATTCAAAATAAAAATAATACTTCATTCAAAATAATACTTCAAATAATATTTCATTAATTAATACTTCATTCAAAATAATACTTCAAATAATATTTCATTAATTAATACTTCATTCAAAATAAAAATAATACTTCATTCAAAATAATACTTCAAATAATATTTCATTTTCACGATTTCAACGATAATGACATAGTAATTGTTGTAGGTTAAAAAATACCCAGTACTATCAAAAAAGACCAATAATCAACTTGATAATTAATCATTGTGTAAATTAGAATTTTTAAAACATTAAAATTTTTAAAATCAAAGGTACACATACATATATCCGCTGAACAGAATTGTGTTAAAAATTTTTCCATTCCTTCCTTTCCGTTTTGATGGCATTAAATTTTCAATAGTTTTTTATTTCAGTTATTCAAACTATCATTTTCGCTTTATTTGAACAAAATTAATTGATCGATAAAAAGATCGAAGGTTATTGCAATTACAATAACTTTTACGTTCTGAGATAATTTCATTTGATAAGAATGATTAAATAAACTTTTTTTGTGATAATTTCCTTTTCACACTAACTTTTTTTTTAAACTGCTGATATTACGTTACTTACAATGTGGAA
The DNA here is from genome assembly GCF_000183805.2 of Loa loa. Lineage (NCBI taxonomy): Eukaryota > Metazoa > Nematoda > Chromadorea > Rhabditida > Onchocercidae > Loa > Loa loa. The sequence continues at coordinate 3,523 of NW_018109057.1, read as the reverse complement.
AACATTAGATGATAATTTTTCCGAATCAATCATTGAATACAACTGGATACGGTGATGATTTTTTGCGGTATGTCTATCAAAATATTCATACAGCTCTTGAGATGTATCAAACGAAATCCATTCAACTTCATGACAGTAATATTTCTCTCTGATATATCTACGGGAATTCCCAGTACTGAGTTATACATACAGAATTCATAAGAGTGAATACGAGATCATATTTTTCAAGGTTATATATACCAAGATTTGCACAATTAAATACAGTAATGCTCTCCTACATGTATCAAAATTTGTTGCAATAATTTTAATCTGCTGAGATAATTTTACAAAGAACACAAAGTGCAATTAGCAAATGATTGTATCAGTCGCTATTGCCGTGATATGAACCACTCACGCTTTCTGTTCTACGGTATATGAGTGATTTTCAACAAATTTACAATTTCAATTAATTCTACTTTGGACAGTCACAAAAAGAAATTGTCTGTCGCAAATTTAAGCCATTTTTAATCTTATATCGATTTCACCTTCAATGTAAATATTTTGTAGCATTTTCCGGTCTTTTATGAATTACATTCTTGAATGAAATCTGAGTTAAGCTAACAACCGAAGAGAAAATAGATGACACTGCGACAGCAAAATTTGGTATAAGCTGTACTTTCACATCGAATAGAAATATTTACAAAAGATGATAATTGGATGAAATATTAGTCATTCGTTATGATGACGAAGTGTTGCTAATGTTCGTCGAAGATAAAATTTAATGAACTCATTTGATTACTAAAAAAAAAGTAATATAACATACAATTACTATTTTCAAAGTTACATTTTAGAGAATTTACATAAATTCCAAGAATGGTAAAGCAATGTTTAATTTTGTATTCTTACAAAAACAATTCTGGAAAATATTAGAAGATTCTGTACTTCATTTTCATATATTTGCCATACTAATGAAAGATGTCAAACCTTTGCATATTTTGTAGAAAAACTTTTTTTGGACTCAGGCCATTTCTAATTTCACATCAAATTCATCTCTTTACGAATTTTTTCAAATAGTATTTAACCGAGAATATTAAAAAAAAAGTTTTCTTGTTTACGCGAATATTTTTTCCTTCTCCTTACGACTCAAAACTTCAGTAATAATTTAAAACTGCTAATTGTTGTTTTCTTTATTCCTTTGCTATTAACTGACAAGAATAAGCATAAAACTTCAAGAAATAATAAGCATTTGGCGTGTAAATATCAATTTTGCCTAGAAAAGGAAGTTTGAAAAAAGCAGAAATACTTTTTATGAGTAAAATTTCCAGTAATCAGATGTCAAATTGAGTTATATGTCAGTCGCATAGAAAAAATAAAAATGATGAAATTTGATAAATTATGTGAAAGTTGATTGATGTGAATGGAAAATTTGATAAATTTAAAGAAGTAGAAGTTAGTAAAACGGAAAATTACCAGAAATTTCATTTTTAACCTTAATTTAAAAAGAAAAAGAGAGCGAAAATATATTACAATAATGCACAAAATAGAATTCTTATTATAATTCCTGTTAAAAACAATTAACTGCTCAGTGAATGCTCAATTTTCTGAAACGAAAGTAGTCAACACGACAAATTGCTATCTAAAAGTAATTTTCACCCAAGGATTACTGGTACTAAACAACGATAAAATTTTTTTTCCTTTTTAATTAAATTCAGTGTTGTTTTGAGGTTTGAATAATTAAATCGGATATTTTAATAATGGCTTTTTTTTTGCTTAATCGAAGAAGACTGTCCTCTTTCAAAAAAAAAAAAAAAAAAAGGAAAGGATGGAAAATGAATGATAACGCCAAATAATTAGCATTTTTCATTTATTCAGTCTTGTTCTGAAAAAAAAAAAGGAAGAAATAATATGGAAACAATTTATATTTACTTTCAATGAGAAGATGAAAAACTGTCTATCCAGTTAATTAATTGATTTTACCTATCTCTTATAGTGGGACTTTGATATAGTTACTGATAAACTGTTACTTTTCATTGCAAATGTTTACTGATTTCATATCATTGTATTACATTCATTATTAAATACAAAAACAAAACTACGAATTGTATGAATTTAATTCGCATTTCCCCTGATGAATTTATAATTATTCAGTTCAATAAAACGAAACTTAATTTAAATGAACTGAGCAAGCACAATGAAGGTAAGGCTTATCATCATCAATAATTTTGAGAACTTTGAATAATTGAATGAAGTAAAAATTTTTAAAACTTAGTAGTGTCAAAAGCGCTTTCAGAAAGGTCACTATTGTCGTAATCCAATCATTCCCATTATATGTGCTATATGTACGAACAATGCGAAGGCCTTGGAAGAGTAACAAAGTGACCCTTTCAATAAACTTTGATAATGACTGTTCCATCAATAATTTAATACAAAAATATTTCACATTACAGAAATACTTCGTTCCAGCAATAAAATTCAGCAGTTCTTTTCAAGTAATTATATTACACAAATACTTTGATAATAAATGGAAACAATAAAAAGCATAAAATGTTTTGGTGCAATTGCTGGCAGTGCTAAATTATAAACAATTCTGAAAGTGTCCATGGGATCTGTTATGTTAATAATATGAAAATGCTATACAATCACCAATTTATCAATAAAGGAAAAGTAAATTTGACAATTATCTTTTGTCCCCTTACTTCCTCTAACTTTAGATCTAACTTTATAAATTTTTAAAAAAAATCGACTTTATAAATTTAGACCTCCGCTAACTTTAGAAAGTGAGGAAGGCTGATGCAACTGTGAGTAAAGAAGAAAAAGATTTGAGTAGTGATAAAATGGAAATGATAAGATATTTGCAATAATTAAAAAAATGGTCATGCTAACATAATGTGGTTGCGTTTCAGTTACAGAGAATATGATTTCACAAAATGACCCTTCAGCATACTACCACCATCCATCACTAATTCTGGTGAAACGTCTACGCCAAAATCGCCTAGCAAACCAAGGGCGTCGACCTAGGAAACGGTTAAATCCGTAGTTTCTTCCATTTCCTCCTCCTTGAAACCAATCAAATGGGCCTATTGAGAAACCAAAAAATTGTCGCTTAACTCGCACTCTGCAAAAATAAACATGCAAGTATATGTAAAACCCGCAATTGGTTAGTTTTTAAACTGATAACAAAAAAGATAAGACAGTGAATGAGGTCATCAAGGATGAATTTAAATTGAAATTCAATTCAATTTTTGAATAAAACGTCGAAATTGATCATCTAAAAACAAAACTCCAAATGCTATCTCTCTCTCTCTTTTCTCATTTTCTTTCTTACCTATCTGACTCCTATTTCTTCCAACTTTTAAGAAAGGATAACATAATTTTTAAAATGTTTTTTTGAATATTTAACATTTTATGTTTAAAAGTGCAAATGAGAATAGAATCAAACGAAAATTTAACCGGTCAATTTCACTTCTTTGAATTTCTGTCGCATTGGCTTCCAAGCAAATCAATAAATTCAAGGTGACCAACGGAAGGATAGTCCATTTGAGGT
>NW_018109056.1:6294-8933 GCF_000183805.2 Loa loa | reverse complement strand
AAAATGAGTAAAAAGCATTCAAAAATAAGGTTTATGATGAAAAATGTCAAAATAAAGTAAGTAAACATGCATGCAAAAGTAAAAATAAGCAATGATACGTGCAAACAAAGTAAGTAAAAGGCATCCAAAAATAAAGTAAGCAATAAAATATGCAAAAATAAAGTAAGCAAAGAATATTCAAAAATGAAGTAAATAATAAAACAAGTAGAAACAAAGTGAATAAATGCATGCAAAGAAAAATAGGCAATAAAATATTTGCAAACAAAGTGAATGAAAAGCATGCTTGGTGATGATTCATGCAAATGAAAAGTGAGTTAAAAAAGAAAAATAAAAAAAAATACAAAGGTATATTTAAAAATATATTTAAAAATGAAGCCTGTAATAAAATATGCAAAGATAAAGTAAATGAACGACATGTGAAAATAAAATAACCAATGATGTGTGCAAACAAATTAGGTAAAAGGGATGCAAAAATAAAGTAATAAAATATGTAAAAATAAAGCAAGTAAAAGGCATGCCAAAATAAAGTAAATAATAAAATATGTAAAAATGAAGTAAATGAAGGGCATGCAAAAATAAAGTTTACAATAATAAAAAAAATGAAGTATATAGCAATAGTTTATATCAATACAACGGATGAAAATAAAGGATATGCAAAATAAAGTAGGTAATAGAATATGTACAAAAAAAAGTAAATAAACGACATGCAAAAATAAATAATGATTTGTATGAATAAAGTAAATAAAATAACATGCGAAATAAAGTTGGTAATAATATGTGCACAGGGGTAGTAAGAGGCATGCAAAATTAAAGTACGTAATAAAATATGTACGAATAAGGTAAATAAAAAATATTCAAAAATGAAATAATAAAACAAGTGGAAACAAGGTGGATAAAAGCATGCAAAAAAAAGTAGGCAATAAAATATTTGCAAACAAATCGAATGAAAAGCATGCAAAAATAAACTTGGTAATGATTCATGTAAAAGGAAAGTGAGTAAAAAGCATAAAAATAAAGCTTATAATAAAATATGTAAAGATAAAGCAAGTGAACGATATGCAAAAATAAAACAAGCAATGATGTGTGCAAGCAAATTAGGTAAAAGGCATGCGAAAATAAAGTTGATAATAACAGATGTGGAAGGAAAATGAGTAAAAAGCCTTCAAAAATGAAGTTTATGATGAAAAATGTCAAAATAAAGTAAGTAAACGCATGCAAAAATATAGTAACTAATAAAATGTGTAAAAATAAAGTAAGTAAAAGGCGTGCAAAAATAAAGTTGTTGGCAAAATATGAACAAATAAAGTAAATGAAAGGCATGCAAAAATAAAATAAACATGATAAGCACAAATAAAAGAGATAAAAGGCATGCAAAAATAAACTTGGTGATGATTCATGCAAAAGAAAAGTGAGTAAAAAAAATAAAGAAAAAACAAAAAAATGTAAAGATATATTTAAAAATAAAGCTTATAATAAAATATGTAAAGATAAAGTAAGTGAACGACATGCAAAAAAAACAAGCAATGATGTGCGCAAACAAATTAGGTAAAAGGCATGCAAAAATAAAGTAAGTAATATATGCAAAAATAATGTAAGTAAAAGGCATGCAGTAAGTAAGTAGTAAAGTATGCGAAACAATGTAAAAAGCATGCAAAATTAAAGTAATAAAACATGTACAAATATAGTAAGTAAAAAACATGAGGAAATAATGTACATAATGAAATGTTGCAAAAAAAAAGTGAGTAAAAGGCATGCAAAATGTAAACTAAGTAAAAGGCGCAAAGTGAAGACTATAGAAAAAATACATAACTGAATTAAGAAAAGTAGTAGTTCTTTCGAAAAGGGAAATGAAATGCAAGGAAATCTAAAGTGAAGATGTGCAAACAGAAAGCGCAAGATACAAATCCCAATGAAACTATTGAAAGTAAGTAAAAGGAAAAAAAAGCAAAAATCATGGCAAAGAAAAAATTGAGCAAAATTCAAAATATTTAGTCGTTCAATCGTTCGGAGATGCAAAAAAAAATTAACTCTAGGGAAATTGACAAAAAAATACAAAAATTGAAAAAAAATTCCAAGAACCCAATTAAAAAATTTAAGATCCTAAAAACTTCATACACCCGAAAAAACCTGAAATGTTGACAGGACAAGTAAACCAAATAGCACCCAAAAATTAGCAAGCAAAACGGTACATTTATGAAGCTCTCAAAAAAAAATAAAATAAAAATAAAATAAAAATAAAAAAGTGCACTGAAATTAGGAAAAGATACAGTGAAATAAAGAATCCATAAACATCTTTGCAAATCACTCCAACAGATAGGAAAATCGAGAAATTGTGAAAATTTGATAATTTGAAAGTTTCTGAAATTTCGTAATTCGAAACTTGAAAAAAGCTTAAAGCAAATTCAAGAGCATAAAAAGCAAAAATTCGATAAGTCAAAAAAAGGTCCTGAGCATTTCAAAAGTTCGAAACATCCGACAAAACTCAAAATTAAAATGAAATTTTCATTCCCGAAAATTCAAAAAAAAGGTGAAAATTGAGGAAATTCAAAAAATATCCATTATTCAAATATTCAAAAAAAATTTAAAAAAATAGGTACTCAAAAAAAGGTAGAAAAATGAGGAAATTACAAAAAAAAAAT
>NW_018109056.1:3032-5157 GCF_000183805.2 Loa loa | reverse complement strand
TTATTTTTTGTTTTTTTCAGTTTTTGTTATTTTATTTTTTTGTTTTTTGTTTTTTTTCATTTTTCTCCTTTTTTATTTTCTTTTTTTTATTTTTCCTATTTTATTTTTTTATTTTTTTTTATTTTATTTTTTCGTTTTTTTTTTGCTTTTTTGTTTTTTCCGTTTTTTTATTTTCAATCCATTTTATGTTTTTTTTTTTTTTTTTGAAATATTTCAAAACATGTGTGAAAATAACAGTATTAGAAAGACAAAATTAGCACAACGAACGGAAAAATCACAACAAAATAAGGCAATTCAAAATGCTAAATCATTTTTCTTTTTTTTATCATCAAATATCTGATGCTAAGTTTTTTCCAAAATTATCCAACGATTTTGAAATTTAAAAAAATTTCCGTCTATGAGGGATAAAAGAAAATCAAAAATTCAGGATTCTGGTTGTGATTTTTCAAAAATAACAAGTACTTGGAAAATTAGTAATTCAAAACACACAATTAGCAACTTCGCATATAAGCAAAAACAACAAAAAAGAAACTAATGAAGCCACTTTGAAAAATTTCGAAAAAAATCAGATAACAGTAGTAGAAAAAATGAATGAAGCTACCTGCGTGATGAGGAGAAATTTGGCATTGAAGCGATAGGAGACCAACGAAGTTTGGATAGAGATGGCTGCATACAACTTATCGTTTGGCTTGCGGCATAGGTAGAACTAGAATTACTATTATCACTGCGCACCTGAAATAAAAACAAGGATTGGTAAAAATAAGTTAATATTAAAGAATGTAGTTTTTCACATTCGACATAATTTTGAAAAAAAAAAGAGCTTCACCTACCAGGAATATAATAGTACTCCGCTTCATTATTTCTACCCACTAACTCCAGCCTGCGCCGCTTTGCAGCTCTTTCGCTGATAACAGCCTTTGTGGCTTTAGGGCACCATTCCAAAGAATGGAGCTCCATCATGGCTGCAATTTCTTCAATGCAGCGGACATGCGGCATTTTGACGAAATGGCCGCATTTGTGGCAAAAGCCTGAAAAGAGATAAATTATATTAAAAGTGTTCCAGTAAGCTTACCTGCAAAGAAATTTCCTCAAAAAATTGTATCTAAGCACTAGTATTACTTTTTGAAGTTAAACTCACCATTCTGTGTATGCATTTTGGCGGCATGGATTCTCCATCCTTTTAGAGTCCCAAATTCCTTTGGACACATGCCGCATCCTGAAAAGATATGTATTAGATGTTTCCAAATCCGTTCAAGTCATCTGAATTAAATTTCAGTGTAGTAATGAAATAAGTTTCCACTTACCAATTATTACCGACCCGTCGTTATTTCTAATTATCTTATACGGGTCGATTTCCGGTACAACCAGCAGTTCTTGATAATGAGCCGGTAAACCTTCCACGACCGGCACATGGAAGGCTTTCGGGCTCGCTGGTACCGCTTCATGTCCTACATCTACAATTGGGACTCGTATCGTCCGGGAACGTCTGAAACATGTATTTATAACTGGACATCATTCCCTCAAAATTGTTGTGTAATTAATTTTTTATCCTGTTTGCTCATTTGCTAAGAAAGCTATTCATGGTCCGAGTGAACTGTATTGTAAAAATATTCTACATTATGAACATTTTTTAAAATAAATTTATAAATTAATTGAATTCGACATTTCATGGTAGGCAATTAGTATTTTTCAAACATCTCTATAATTGAGAAAATAAACTTACAATACAATTTCACGAGCTGCTATTATTTCTCTACGTTTCCGGACCACTACCGGGGTTCTTGGCACCGCATCAATAACTTCTTCATTGAGGAACGGCTCGTGTGATAATTGCCGTAAATCCGTTACCTCGTCTTCCTCCTCCCCCTCTGGTTCATCGTGAACCAGTGCCGGTACTGGTTCTATCACTTCCTGCTCCTCACGTTGTTGCTGCTCGGGGAGGTGGAGCACGAGCTGCTCCTCATTGTCACGTTGCCTCTCCTCAACCCTTCCTTCGTCGTGAGCTTGACGCTCACTTCTCTCCAATTTCGCTCCTAATTCATTAATCTAAAGAGGAATATCACTTACAGCAGGTAATGAAGAGTTCAATGGAAAGTTTTTTAGTCTTTATACTGAATACCCTGCA
>NW_018109056.1:0-2348 GCF_000183805.2 Loa loa | reverse complement strand
AAAATACATATCTATCTTAATATGCATGCTTGATATCCTAGAACTTCTCTAAGAATTCATTTATTCGATAGTTGGATGATGATTTTATCTTGATGAGAGTTTTATTGATCAAATTAGCAAAAATGGAATAATTTTACTAGAATTAGAAATACCAGAAATAACACTATTTGTATGATCACATCTTTCAGATCTTTTTCTTATTCAGTAAAAAGTATTGCAATTTACGACATAGCATTTATACAATATGAATTAATTTTGTCATAAATGTCAATATTCGCTCTTATCATTTCGTTATTTGGAAAAATAGAAACGATAATTTTTCAAATGTTATTAACAATTAAAGGAAGCTCGCAAAATCATAAGTTAACAATGCTGAATAAGTAGCTTTTTTTTGCTTTTTATTTCTCTAAATTTTAAAATTAATAATAAAAAAGTGGCAAAAACATTGTGTTTATTTTCATAAAGCAAATTAGAGACGCGATTTTTTTTTTCACACCATTTAACCATTTTCATGCAATTTAAATTTCTTCCACTCGGACCAGTGCATTTTTCTGTCAGTGAAATGAGTAATGTGAACTTTTGCATGAAAGAACATGATTTTGCGTCACTTGTAAATATCATGAAATATGAATTTATGAAGTTATTTGTCCAGATATTGACATAAAACAACTGTTGTTTCAACAAAATTACCATTTAATTTTCTAAATCGAATATTGTAGCTAGATTTATTAGTTACAAAAGGGGCAAACCGGATATCATTTCAGATCTTTCTTTTGAAACTTGACTTTCCGTATTTCTAAGCAACATTTTCGAAAAGATTAAAATGATGCTTGTGATGAAAATGATATTGTAGCAAATAAAGATAATATTTGTTTTTTACTAGTAAAAGTGATATCTGTTATACGGCTACGATCGGCACCACTTGTACGATAGTTGTTTATTTACTTTTTTTGATTCACTGGTTTATAATTTATCTGATCCTTCCATATCCATTAATAATTTATTGATGATTACAAACTGATGTAATTATACGTTTAATAAGAAGTTTCAAGAAAATGTCTCTTCTTATTTATCATAATTTTTACTCATATTTCATTCATTATTATTACCCTTTTTTCATTCATTTAAATTATCTACTGTAAATATTACCATCATTTAAAAGTTTTACATCCACGTCATTGAGAGACAGATGATCCATGCTGGAAGTTGAATTTTTTCAACTTCGAGGTTTTGAAACTTATAGAGTATAATACTATGAACTTTTTTTTACAACACTAAACAATTTATCAAGGATAAGAATGAGCCAAAGCTCTACTTATAGGATAAAATTTAGGAAAGAGATACGAATAGTGATAATTTGTAGTTTCTAAAAGGCATTGATTTGATGATAATTATGCGGAAAAAATTTAACAGTAATTAAATTTAAACATTTTCAGCACTCTGACATCTATTCCATTGTATTTCTAAAAATTTAAACACTGAATTAAATGTGGTTTTTTGCATTTTAACATTTGCTTTGATAGGTGACAATGTACCAATAAATGGCAATTAGCAAAATTTTTGACTTTATAATTATATGAAAACTGTGTTTTACTTTATGATTGTTCATGTTTTATCAGGTTTAATGTTATTAAATCCATGTATTATTCAAAAAATTTTTCAATTACCATTTATTTCGAACAAAAAATAGTGTAAATTGATGTCAATCAAAATTTAATAAAAATGTTTGAATTCAATTGAATGTTATCAGGACGAGCTTTAAATAATCAGAATTTATTATTTCATATACAAAATTATTAGATAACAATTTTGCGTGCACAAAAGAAAGAAAGAGAAATATGCAGTATGCCAATATAATCAAATGTAATTGATCTTGCTATATCAAATTTTATGATAATTCGGTATTTATGGTATTATTTTATGATATTTCGGTAATTTACGCTTAGTTAGATAAGCTATTGAAGGCTTTCGTAGTGAAACTTTCATGCATTTTGGATAAAATTTTGGCTGATTTAAAAAAACATTGAAAAATTCATCTCACGAATGATAAGCAGACAGATACTAAAATATATTTATATTATAATTTAATCCGAATTTGTTGCAAAGTTTTAAAATGAAGAGAAGCATGTGTATCCGACGAGAAAAAATCATATATATATATATATTATTTTTGATCAGTATATATTGTAGTGCTAAATTTGTTTCGATTTGTACCAAATTGCTTTGAAATTGATTTATCCTTCTATTTCCGATTATTGTGAATTCAGCTTAATTATCATCAATCTCCATTCGACTACTGCGAATTCATCCTGGTTACTGTAAATTCTTTCTGATTGTCGTCAGTTCAG
>NW_018109055.1:3843-9048 GCF_000183805.2 Loa loa | reverse complement strand
GTTATTCCTATCAAACACATTTTATGAACGAATATTGTCGTAATCAACTCCTTTCGATGTTATTCCATTCTAGATTGATCTATTAGCCAAGAAACAATCAAGTCTGACTTACTCTTCATCTCGATTATTTGATTGAGCAACAACGCGAATTGGCGCACTCTTTACTTCCTTTCTAATTTCACTGACTACATCCTGGGCTAAACTTGCAACGTATCCACTAGTATATTTGACCTCGTTGACAATTAAATGACCAGTTTCACTTCATCCTGGGATTTATGATTATCTCATTAAGTTTCGAAGATCGTAATTCTAATAAGTTCTAGCAAAGAAATCCTATGTAGAATTCACTTCACTACAAATATAATACTTCGGGGTGTTGCATACTGATGCATGCATTAAGCTTCAATTAACTCATTTCATGGATATTCAGTCCGGCGAAAAATGTGCTGTGCTCACTGAAAAAAACTATTGCAGTTAAGGACAAGCATGACAATGATCAATATACCTATTGATTACTGAATATACAGTAGAGTTTTGCATTGATCTTTTGGGGTAGAACAAATTACATTCTCGGTGTATTAGTTCAAATCTAATTCTAATTGCATTCCCCAATCAAACTGTTTGTAATATTATGCCTTTTGCTTACAATTCTTAGTATATTTTGAAAAAGAGAGATTTCTTTATCATTCATATAACATTTCATTATAATTATAAGTATTATGACCATTCGACTGTCACATTTGATTATTGATGCGAGGTTTGGAATAGAAATCATTGGTACCAAAAATGTATTTGTGTCAAAAACGATTCAATGTTAACATTGGATGACTTTAGCATAATTTGATAATGATTACAGTTTGCTTCTGTTAATATAAAGTTAACTAACACACGTTAGCTCAAGATCAAACTTTTTGCACGAATATGAGCTTAAATATGGGATTAGCACTCCGTTCATTGGACTTCCTTTTATTTTACGGGGGTGGATTGGTTTAGGTGCTGAAATCACATGATTAGAACTATTCGTTTGTTTAATAGTGGTTTAATGCCATTCTTTAATTTATTACAATAAGATTATGATGCAAAAATCCATTCAAACGAAGTACGAAGTACGAATCCATCGAGTATTTTTAGATGATCTTTGTAAGACGTGAAAAGTAGCACTAAGCAAGGAATGCACGCCGCGGGTATCATATTGATCGGTTTTTCTCTACCAAACAAAATAGCTTGACCTGGTGTCCAATGATTCTCCTCGAAGAATAATCGGTGCTAAAGTTGAATTTGCATCATTACGTCATCATATCTTCGTCTCTTATAAGTTCTTTCTTACTTCTACTTTCTGATTTTTAACTGGAACAAAGAATGGAGCATACTTGATCGTCGGTGAAATTTATCTTAGGTGCGAGTTCCAAAGCTTTCTCTAAATCTTAAGGGGTTATTTTACAGTCCCGGTAATGCAGTATTCCACGTCGTTGGTTTTAACTCATAGTTTGGAGATTTCGACATCTCGAGAATTCCCCTGTAAGATATATGAAGGAATAATCGATAGTTATTATTATTACCAATCAATTCATTATAACTTATTAACTCATTCCAATTCCTCCTATCTCCTATAGTTACTAGTAATTGAATTCACAGAATATGACGGATATGATTTTTCGACCTTAGGGAATATATGTAGCGTGATAATACGTAAGTGAGAGGTAAGTGCTAACGTCATATTTTTTAAATCACCTGCAGGTAAGTAACTAGGAATTTGATTTCCCACTTGTCTAAAAACAAAGGCTGCTTCATCGTTGGGATACCGAAATTCAATTTCAATCTTTCTTTTTTTAGGAGCGCTGGGTCCTTCCTCATCTGTTTCTCCTGAAATTTCAATTAATTCATCACTTCTTGTTCTTCACATATTTGAACAGGAAGTATAAATTCATTCAATTTTCCCAATTATTTACAATGGACCACTTAAAAATAGCTCATTTAAATTTGAAATTTGGAAATTCAAAAAGTCTACCTGTTGTTAATGTGATATTGGATGATACCACATAGCTCAAAATGGATGTGATAATGGCAAAACATTTAAAATCCATTACGATCATGAGCTGTAAATCAAAAATATACGATGACTAATCAATGCTATGAAATGAGTAGAAGAAATCGTAGGAACGGATTTGGTGAAAAGGGAAGGAGTTTGTGACAGTAGACTGAATTTTGAACGAAAATATTCCTTTTGTAGTAAAAAGATCAAATCAATCGGAGATCAAAAATTTCCAAAAAAAAAATCGGAATCAGTCTTAGTTTTCCATTTTGAATTGAATAGCAATACATTGTAAACCAGAAAGTATCTCATATAGATTATGCAAAAAAGCAAATAATACTGGCATAAACAGTTTTTTCTATAGAAACTGGGAATAACAGAACATTTAGTGTCACTGAAGCACTGGAAACAGAGTATTTTGTGTCACACCAGCATGCATTATAAAATAAAAAGTATTTTATACAGATTATGCAAAAAAGCAAATAATACTGTCAAAATCAGTTTTTCTGTAGAAATTAGGATTAACAGAATATTTCATGCCACTGGAAGCCTTTTGTCGTGGAATGTAATGACTGCCAGACAATTTATTTGCTGAGCTCGAAACTTGGGTAATTAAATCCCAAGCTTATCTATCCAAATGAAGCCCTAACTTAGTACGAAGAAGTTCGTGAGGAAGTCGGTTTGTCTTGTAAATACACAGCAGTAAGGGAACGTAACCTTTATCGAGAAAAGAGATTGATGAATATCCGCCAATGTCCGTAGAAGTGAAGAATAAGCAGAAGAAGAAGGCCCCATGATTTGGAATAGAGCTTATATGTGTTAAGAAATGGGAGTGGTTTACATTAAGCATTCAAGCACCGGAAACACACCAGAAACGGTATAAGGATTATAACAAGATTAGATAGGAAGGTATGTGAAATTAGGTTTCTTTAGATTTGATTAAAGATGTGAATAAAGATAGCACGAGAAATAAATGTAAAGAAAGTAAATATGTTCAAAGTGATTCATAGTATTGTTAGCATTTATTTACAATATGGATGAGAAATTGATTTCATTATTTATTTATTTGCTTGAAGTTTCGTTTTTACGACACTCTCGACCAGAGAAGGTTGAAATTTGGTAGTACGTGGGGTTTGTAATAAGGTGGAGTTTGTTTGTTTGGTATCTCTTGTTCCAAAGGTTTAGGGAAAGAAGTTTGCAAATTTCCCATTGGGACGTTTCAACCTCCTGATGGTTTGGAGTCTTACAACACAAGAGGTTAAATATAGAATAAATTAGTGTGAATCTAGACTTAAAGGCAATAAGCACAATTGACGTTATCAGGATGATTACTCCAATGGGAGATTAATTGGTCCGCGATATAATACTTCATTTAATCTCTTCATTCCCGTTATGTGCGCTGAAGCATCATAAACAATTCTTAACTTAGTGGTAGTCTGGATTACGAACATCATGATGGTAATAAATGATTCCATCTTGATTCATTTGTGATTGTATTTCTTCGATTATGCCAGAACGTAGTTGATCTTGCACTATTTTATCATATTCTTGTAATTCCTCTTTATGCGACTGAAATCGTGCTACTAGCATTCGTAAACGGTTAACGCATAATCCGTAATTATGGGTCAGTTTGTCTTTGCATGGTTTCCATGGCCAACGTATTTCATATCTTCCATTTTGTCTAGCGACACTCTTTTTAAATTGTTCCAGTACTTTTTCATCATCTTGTGTATCAGATCGGTCTTGGATGTCAATGCAGTTCAACTTCCAAAATTGGTCTATATCTGGAGCGATTTCCTTGAAATATCTTCGTTGCAAAGGTATGGCGGTGGCATAATCCGTTAGTATAACCGCTTCCTGCTATGATGGGACCAACTTTGCTGTTCAGTAGAGTGAATCCTGTCTTTAGTTGCTGAGCGTTTTTCATATGAATGAAGTCGAAAAAATAGTCAGCTCCTATAATTATGTCAGGTTGTTTTCTATAACTTCTAAGGTTGCAAATTTCATTTTTTGTCTGCTACTCCAACCACTTGGAGATCCTTTGTTAGATAATCCATAGCAATGGCTTGGATAGTCATTTGATTAGAGTCTTCTGTTTTTACTCCAATTTGTGTTTGAGTTATGCGGCATACCCTGGGATTCCTGCTGCCAAAGGAGGAGATTGTGTATTCTTCTTCATCAGTTTCTATAAGACTCAGTCGATGTGCTAATTTTTGTGAAATAAAGGTTGGATCAGCATCGACGTCAAAGAGTGCTAGGGCTTGTACCTGTTGTTCAGGCTTGTCAGGATTAAAAACAGTAATTTCTTTACATAAAAACAGTACTCGTTTCTTTTCGATTTTCGTAGTCGAATTAACAGATGTATTTGCATTTTTGACCACAATCTTCCCTTTGTCAATTGCAGAATCTTTAGGCTGATTGAACTCGTGAGTTTTAGTGGTACAAAGGGAGCTGTTATGAGATTTCTTACAATAAAAACAACTTACTCTTTTTCTGCAGTCGAATTCGCTATATCCAAGCTTAAAACAATTAGGGCAAGCATTAATTTCTTTCAATCGATTAATTCGTTGCTCGACTGTAGGATATATGTGACACTTGCTATCCCAGTGATTGTTGTTGCAGAAAGTACAAGGTCTCCTTTTCCTACTTGTCAACTAATTTGGACTCCCTTGATTTGGCTGGTTCTTTTCGGCCGAAACGGTTTCTCTAATTTACTTTAATTGTTTCATTGCAATCAATGCGGAGGTTTCTGGAGTGATTGAATTAGGATGGCGTTTAATCAAATTTTTTCGACTTACGCTATCCGAATATTGCCATTCCATTACTTGGTCATTTCTGATGATTGTTTTCCTGGAAAACTGTCGAAGTTTTATTACGGACCACTGGTCATCTTCTTCCTTTTGTTAATAAACGTGGTTCAGTATCCAATTTGGTAATTTGGATTCTATTGTAGTTTCAATGGTAGGTTACTGTACGTTTTCGCCAATTGCTTCTAACTGCCTTAACACTCTTTCCATTTCTTCGACTGTTGTTTTCCAATTTCGGTCGTTTCGTTTTGTAGATACGAGCTCCTTGTACAGTAAATTTCTTATGGTGGAAACACGACCAAATTTCTCCACCAATAAATAATTTTCAGGGCTTCTTTTTAGACCGGAAACTAAATAATTTAACTT
>NW_018109055.1:0-3632 GCF_000183805.2 Loa loa | reverse complement strand
TGTTTTCCTGGAAAACTGTCGAAGTTTTATTACGGACCACTGGTCATCTTCTTCCTTTTGTTAATAAACGTGGTTCAGTATCCAATTTGGTAATTTGGATTCTATTGTAGTTTCAATGGTAGGTTACTGTACGTTTTCGCCAATTGCTTCTAACTGCCTTAACACTCTTTCCATTTCTTCGACTGTTGTTTTCCAATTTCGGTCGTTTCGTTTTGTAGATACGAGCTCCTTGTACAGTAAATTTCTTATGGTGGAAACACGACCAAATTTCTCCACCAATAAATAATTTTCAGGGCTTCTTTTTAGACCGGAAACTAAATAATTTAACTTTTGTATATTGGGTATGTTTTGAGAGTGTACGGAGGCTTCGAAACTACTCCAAAATTCTCCCCATGTTTTAGGATCACCACTGAACGTTGGAACAATTGTGATAAATTTACTACTGGACAACATTCAGTTAAACTAGATTCCTTATTTCGTGTTAAGCGTCTAAGAGCTAACTCGGTATCGTCCTTATACATAGATAAGGTTATAATAGTATCCGTACCTATGTCAATTAAATTTAAAATACTTCTATCATTATTTGCCATTTCTTCATATTTCTCTTCTTCTTTCTTCTTCTGCGACGTTGGGGTTAGTTGAATGTGTTCCGACCACTTGCCGTTGATTTTTTCAAGTGTGCCAACGTATCTTTCGAGGCGCATCAACTTTTCCCTGATGATTCTTGCCCTAGTTTCGTATTGCTGGCACAATACTTCTATTGTCGATTTTTGGTCTAACGAAGTTAGATTCATTTGTCGTACTTCATCGAGGAGTCCCTCGAGATTTGCTTTTACCGATTTCGCTTTGACAATTATGCTCGCAGATATACCTTACCTCGGACACAAAAAACTCTGTCGTGGAATGTAATGATTGCCAGATAATTTATTTGCCAAACTCGAAACTTGGGTAATTAAATCCCAAGCTTATCTATCCAAATGAAGCCCTAACTTAGTGCGAAGGAGTTCGTGAGCAATTTTTTTCAATTTTTTCGAACTGTTTTTTTCTCTTTTTTTTAGGAAAAGGCGAGGTGAGAAATTAGAAAACGAAAAATGAAATAAAGTCTTTTAATTTTCAAAATAATTGAAATTTCAGAGTGGAGCATGCAAAACGGAAGGATGTTTGCTTTTTTATACGTTTACACAAAAATGCAAAAGAATGGACAATTGAGGATTTCTTACGGCTTCTGGTTCGACGAAGGGTGCCCATGATAGCTTGGCTTATTTCTTTCTTTAACAAAATTGAGCATTCTTTTGAGTTAGACTTTAAAAAACATTCCTGAAGAGATTTGATAGCCTTAACCGCCAAATTGCCCTATCTCCACCTGTTATATGGAGCATTTTTCGAGACCAAAAGTTCCGTTATACTATTATGAGCTCGTTATGTTCAATTGTCTAGGCTGAAATTGTTGTAACTATCTTGAAAAATGTTAGTAATTGATTCTAACTGTTTACTGTTGTCATTTAAAGTCATTAATTACATTGAGAGCGATTGATGATGCGAGAAATGCTATAGAAAGCGTGAAAAGGCGAATAGATGTACTAATTGAAGTTGAAAAACCAAGAAAAAGAAAAAAACGGTAAAAAAAAGATAAGAAAAGACAGAAAAGGAAGAAGTAAATGTTCGTCTACTGTTGCAATCGTAATTTTTTCTTTGCCTATGTCAGAATTTACTGGTAACTTACTATTAGCTTGATCTATACTGTTTATGTTTGTATTTACTCAGTTTGTACTGCAACTATTTTAACCGTATTACCTTTTCTGTGACAAAGAGATATAAAAGTTATATTATGTCAAGATAGAGCAAAAAAGTCTAGACAAAGATTAACAGCACTTTTGAGAAATCTCTGTGTGACATTTTCTTAACTTCTGTGACATTTTGTTACTATTATTTCAAACTTCAAATCAAATTATCCTTTTTCTAAGGGAGCTGTAATTGTAACCACCGAAGAATTAGTATATTTGAATAACATTTTCTTCAAATGCAATAAGTTTCTATCTCTACGTATCATTATCGTTGCAAACAAGAAGGAAAAAAAAATATCATTTCCTCTATGTGTCATTTCCACCGTCTTGAAATATGTAATTAGAACACATTAAAATATGGAAACATTTATATCTTCAAATACATTACGGTAGATAATCCTGGAATTGTAAATCCGGAATCACGAATTCCACGGGAATATAAACCTTGAATTATGGATTTAACCATCTTTGCTCCATGTTTTGGCAACTTTTGATAGAATGTCTTCGAATACTTGTATGTATTCGCTTTTGAGTGACCTCAAATTTAGATATTTGGTGGAAATCTTCACTAGACGGTATATAATACGATATATAATTCTATGTTTAAGAAATATATTAGTAGATAATTTTGTTTCATGCAAAATAAAAGGAAATGGCAGTACTGTGACCTTCTGGAAAACCGTATTATTCAGTAATGTCTACTCGAATGATCCATGTGAACCAAAACCAGTTATTTATTGGGTCGGCAAATTTAGAACCAAACAACTTGAATCATTTGTACCAGTGCTTGAATTCAAGTCACATATTCAAAAATTTGAAAGTATATCTTTTGAAAGAAATATATTTTGAGAGCAAGCAGTAAGTGAGAAAACGTTTAAATGTTGTTTTATTTTGGAATAGTTCTGCATTAAAATATATTAAGATATATTTAATTATAAATTCTAATTGCTTTCAGATTGCTATCAAAGAAGAAAACCACAAAAGCATCTCTTAGTTCAGATGGTTCATGTGACAAGCATAATCGTTGTCCAAAAGATACGTTTTCCTTGTTTTCACCTACTCAATGACGACATAATTATGGATACACTGATAACAATGGATGAAGGTACATGGAAGATTCTGTTCGACAATATGCCCATTTGGAGAGAGGGGGACATTGTAAAAGATTCTCTAAGAGGTTGTATAGTTTCATTGAAAGTTATGGTAATTTCAAATGTCTTCTTTGCTCACCTTAATATTATCTAAAAAGATTGAAAAAATAAACAAAAAACAAAAATTAGCAGCATCGATTTTCCTTATATGCAAAAAGCACTAAAAATAATTGATGATTTCAAATAAAGCGCATTTTATGATTTTTCCATCAATGATAACACATTTCATAAATTGTAATTGGATACAGTGTTCTTGAATAGATTGCTTGTGAAATTTGAAATGAAAATGGATAATAAACAAATAAATTTGGCAATAAACCGTTAATGATTAATTTAAGCGACAAAATCCATAGTAAAAATAGAAAATATTATCTACTGATTTTTGTGACGATCAAATAATGATAAGATATGCTAAGTTAAAGTGATTTAAATTCTATCTCTTAATAAGTTTGGAATGTTTCAAATATTTTGCACAGGATTTTACCCATTAATTAATTATCAATTTGTCAAAGAGGAAAAGGTAAGGAAAATTATAAAAATGAAAGCGTAGGAAGAATGTGTAATAAGCTTACCGTATACCACGTGAAAGTTCATCGAAAGTGGTGCAACACTGAATGAAAACAGCTGAATTTTGTATTTTGATCGAGGATTATGAAGTCAAACTAATACTATTGCAGGAGAATTTGGTGATAAAACT
>NW_018109054.1:5610-9099 GCF_000183805.2 Loa loa | reverse complement strand
GGTGCGCAGCAAGTAAAGCTAATAAAAGAAGCATGCAGTAGGTAAAAAACAAGAAATTCAAAAATACAGAAAAATCTAAAGAAATATTGAGAATTACAAGCAGGAAATTCCAAATTTTTAAAATATTCCAAAAAAAAATTTTCAAAACTTCCAAAAAAGAAATTTCAAATCTCAAAAATACATACATCTTTTTTTCACATTAATAAAAAGAAACCAGCAACAAGAATTGACTCAACATAAAAATGTAAGCTATCGCTGGCCTCATTAATCAATAGTCTAATTATGGCTGTGTTTTCAAAGCATAAAAAACAGGCTATTCAATTTGCATATTTTGCATGATATTCGACTTCAAATGAATCATCCATTTTTATATTTTATCAAATATTTATCACACTTCACAAACAATGCCTTTATGGTTCAAGCTGCTTCCAAAACAATAGAATGGCTTGTCGACAGATATACACTTCCTCATCTAAACTCTCTCAGTGAAGCAGTCAATCAATAACAAAAATCAATCATTTCCCTCGAAAAGATCTTCTTTAGCTGGATTTTGTCCATCGAATTTTCGAAAACCAACAATTACATATACGGGACCGGCATAGAAATCAGACTTCGTTTCAACCTTATAGTTTACTCCAGTCATCGATGATTCATCAAGTAAACGTAGCGTACTTAGCGGAATGTCTGGGAATGTATTACTGCAAAAAAAAAAAATGATATTAACTGCCAACTGTCAAAGATTGAATAGACATATTCAAATTTAAATATAAGTGGAAATTTAATAACCATTAGAATGCTACGTCAGTCATTTGATAAGTTTACGTCTAACGTCACCCACTTTTTTCTGCACGGCTGACACGTTCTGCACGGCTGACACCTCCGACATGCATCAGAAATTTGAATTTATTTGGCACAGTTACATATAAATGCCATTATTATTACTAGTACGCTTACTTTCATTTAATATTATAATACTGAAAAGTTATCACTGATCATAGTCTTATTAGATCAGAGCCGCATTATACCAATATGTCATTCTGAAAATTGGCAATTTGATGGTCTCGCCGAATATTCTAAATATCCTACCTGAATATCTCTTCGCTATCTTCCGGCTCAGTGCCATTGACCACAGTAAAATGGAAGGCTATTACTTGATGACTGTTAAGGAAGAGCAATTCCTCCTGCAGAAAAAGGATAATTTTACACAATTAGTAAAGTTATGACAAGCATATTTTTGATAAGCATTGACAGCACGTGAAGTCACGTAGAAAATGCAGTCAAACCTCAAAAGTTTGAAACTTGACAGGCTTATTCGGCAGTAAAATGTTATCCTTAATAAGAACATGGCTTTACAATATTAATGAATACGAATAAACTAAAGCAAATAAACACATCAAACCTTCCATTTCTCTAACTTTGTTTCCAACGTTTCGTTGTTATCATTTTTATGTACGTGGAGGGCCGATGCGATTACGTCAGATCCGTGGAACATTAACACTATGCCATCCTCTTCCCAGATGTTTTTATCGCTGAAACTGAGATATTTGTTGTAGCAATATAAAAATATTCATCGTTTTTCCATTTGGTCGACACCGACTTGGTTAATTTAATGTTTAGGATTCTATCAAACATTCTGTGAGTGAATATTGGCGTAATCAAAGCCACGTCTCCTCCCATTGTTAATCCACTTTAGATTAATCTCGTAGTCAGGGTACCATTAAGTCTAACTTACACATTACTGCGATTATCCGATTGAGCGACAACACAAATTGGCGCACTGTGGACTTCCTTCCTAATATTTTTGACTGCACGCAATGCCCGAGTTTTAGCGTTTTCATTAGCAGATTTGTCATCGCTACTAATCACAATGACTAACTTCACTGGATCCTAAAATTCATGATTATCTCATTAGGCACCAATGATTTCATCTTTCGAAGTTGGTGGGAAACTCCCGTAGTAAAATCCTATTCATTTTGGCGTATAACATGTATCACATACTGATCGATAAGTTTTGATGAACTTAATATCTTTGAGGGCCAAGCGAATGAATCGCATTTCCACACTGAAAAAAAAAAAAAAACTGTTGCAATTAAGGACAAACATGACAATATCCAATATATCTATTGAATATTTCGGCAGAGTTTTGGCATTGATCTTTTGGAGCAGAATGAATTACATTTCAATTACATTTCTTAATTAAATTGCTTACGCTATCATTTTCTCTGCTTAGTGTTTTTGGACAAAGAGAGATTTCACTGTCACTCAAGTATGATAAACATTTGACAGTGACACTTTTAGGATATTTAAATTAATTATAGAATGTTGGAGCAGAAATTACTCCTTAAGTTGTTCTAAAATAACTAAATTTCAATACCGATTGATTTTAATATAACTTAGACGATTAAAATATTTCATTGTGCTTCTATGAATATAAAGGATACTAACATAGTGATCATTGTCCTCAATATTCCATGTTCGTCTCTTTCTGAATGCAAATTGTATGGGATAATCACTCCATTCATTAGATTTCCTTTCGTTCTATTGGGGCGGAAAGGATAATTTGCTGAAATCACATAATTAGAACTATTTGTTTGTTTAATAGTGGTTAAGTGTCATTCTTCAGTTAAATATAGTAAAGGTATGATGCAAAAATCTATTATAATTTCCTAACCAACTATGTTTTCTTCGAATATTTTTAGATGATCATTCTGAGATGTAACAATCAGAACAGAACAAGACTCGTAAGCTGCGCCAATTCCAACAATCGGTTTTTCGCCGCCGAACAAAATAGCCTGAATTGGTGTCCAGTGGTGTTTCGCGAAATTTCTTTCCTGCTAAAGTTTGAATTTACATCATTGTATCATAAATCTTCGCATTCTGATTTTTGATGATTTTCTTTTTTGCTTAACAATAACAAAGAATGGAACATACCGTTTGACTTGTGAAATTCTTTTGAGATACACGTTCCAAAGCTTCCTTTAAATATTTAAGGGTTATTTTGCCATCGCGGTAATGCAGTATTCTAGATCGACGGTTCAACTCGTAGTTTGCACATTCACACATTGCAGGGATTTTCCTGTAAGATGATATAAACGAATGATCCATTATTATTATTACTAATCAATTCATTGGAATTCAATCATAAACTAATTGCAATTTGTCCTATCTCCTTTAGTAATTAGTAACAGAATTGACGCAATTTGACGGATATGATTTCGACTTTAAGGAATATTTGTAGCGTAATAATATATGAGTAAAAGATAATTGCTAACGCCATATTTTTTAAATCTTCGTCGGATAAGCCAGCAGCAATTTTATCTCCCACTTCTCTACAAGTGAAAGCTTTCTTTAATAGATTGTTAAGATACTGAATTTCATTTTCGTTGTACGTTCGGTCATCTATTTCGCCTGAAATTTCAATTAAATTTTCACTAAAACTTCCCGTTTTTCAGATGTTTCAACAGCAAATGCATCATGCAGTGAAATTCA
>NW_018109054.1:2171-4897 GCF_000183805.2 Loa loa | reverse complement strand
AATAATAATAATAATAATAATAATAATAATAATAATAATAATAATAATAATAATAATAATAAATAATAATAATAATAATAATAATAATAATAATAATAATAATAATAAATAATAATAATAATAATAATAATAATAATAATAATAATAATAATAATAATAATAATAATAATAATAATAATAATAATAATAATAATAATAATAATAATAATAAATAATAACAACAAAGGGAGTGGGAGAGAGATGAGTCGAAAAAAGAAAAAGGAAGCAAAACAAACTTCGTTAATTTTTCTATCAAACATTATGCTTATGCTTTAACTTCATTTTTACTAATATACTTAATTGGATCTTCTCCGCTACTTTTTTTTTTCAATTTTATCCCAGGAAATTTTGTTTCATTATTATTTTCCTTCCTGCCTATTGTCCAATTCATTGTCTCCATTAGTAATAAACTGACGACAATGACTTTTTAATTGAAAAAATTTGTGGTAAATTTACCACAAATATTTTGATCGTTGATTTACCATAAAAAAAACAAACATTCTAAACAGTCTTGCATTAATTTTGCCTTAAGGTAGTAAATTAATATTTTTCATTATGATATAAAAAACATTGTTGTTTTAATTATTTGCTTAAATTTAATGTATTTAAAAATCAAAACGTGTTTGAAATTTAACAAATATTGACTTTTCTTTTTTTTTGGCACAAAACCTGAAATATTAATTGAAATTGAGAGAACTATTTTTTTTTCTTTTCTTTTTTTTTGCTTGATATTTATAAAATTCAGATAAGCTTTCATATAAGACTGAAAATAGCACTCAAAATTGTCATCGTACTTTTTTTTTTTATGATTCAAAGCTTTTAGCAAATTATGTGTAAGATTTTTTAATATGTTAGGTAAAATTAAAATTTTGTAAAATGCATGAATAATGTAAGAATGCATTCAACATATGTAAATGATTTTATTTTTGAAAAATTACTGATATCAAGAAATGATTAATAAGTGAGAAAATCAATAAATGAATAAGAGGTAACGAATTTTCCATCTTTTATCCAAAATTATATATCATCTTAACTCATACGATAAATACAGTATGAATGCGGAAGAAAAATAAATATTTTTGGTTATTGTAATAAATATGTTTGCATATTTTCCGAAAAGTATCGTATTATAATTAATATGATGAGTATAACACAAAATGAAAAAGAGAGAATGAAATGGTAAATGAACATTTCTGAATACGGTAATGCAGCAGTTGCATTTTTTTTTTTTGATAAGAAACTGAACAGCGGTTAATAAATTAAAGAACTTTCTAGTCACTGATATTTTTTAAGTAAAAAATGAGGTTAACTTATAGTAATTCATTTGTTAAATTACGATATTTCATTAGTCAAATTAGGATATTAAATTAAATTATGATATTCCATTTTATCATTTTTTCTTTTATCCGATTAAATTTTATTGATTTAATAGAAGAAAAGCAAAAATTCTTCAGTTTAAAATATGATTTCATTCTTTGAAATTCTATTTTTAGAACTTCCTTTTTTTTTTTCTTTTTTCTTTGAATGTAAATTGATGGGTATGGTATAATTTGCTGATGCCATTTCCAAAACACATCATCCATTTCCGTTTATTTATTTCATTCGTCAATATCATTGAAAATACATATTGCAAATTCAATTTGATGATGTATTGTAGAACGATTTTGTAATTTTAAATCGTTGAAAAAAAAAGTCTTTTAATTGCTTATTTTTATTTGAAAATATTTGAACAAGATTATTGAATAATTAAAAAATCAAAAAGAAAAAAAAACCAATGCACGAACAATAATTTCATACCGTAATTTAGTTAAATCATTTTTATTCTTATTCGTATAACCTATAAAATTGTTTCCACATTGTTCTCAATTATCATTGATATGCTATCATAAGCAGGCTATCTTGAATATACCATCATACGTTATCATTTTCCATTATCTTTGACCTCATAAGTAAACATACGAAGTTTTTTAGCTGATAGGATGGTTTTTTTTTTTTAAATTTAAAAAAATTGCTCAAAATGTTGCAAACTGATAATATATTTTCACTCAGAATTTGTGATTGTTCAAAACCTATTAAATATATGAATATATATATATATATATATATATGCATAATCTTTGATCTCTTTTCTCTCAATTAAAGTTTGTTGTACTTTTCTTCATCATTTTTTCCAAAAGTATGAGGTTTTTTATTGCATCGGATACCATTTCATTAATTAGAAAATGAAAATTGCTTATTACTAATTTAGATGGTACAGTGCGATTGAACTGAGTGTGTCACCTTGGAAAATGACATAAAAGATGCTGTGAAATTGATCAATTTTGCAATTTAATTTAATTTATCGTTTTTTTTTTAGGATGAAAATGAAAAATGACTTGGGAAATGAGCAAAACGAAGATCCTAAAAGCTTTTATATGCCAATGTCATTATTTATGGTGGCCAAGCGGGGTAGAAATTGGTACAAACGGGCGGGATGAAAAGCAGGGAAGAAAGGACTGAAATGCGGGCGGGATGAAAAGCGGGGAAGAAAGGACTGAAATGCAGGCGGGATGAAAAGCGGGGAAGAAAGGACTGAGATGCGAGCGGGATGAAAAGCGGGAAGAAAGGACTGAGATGCGGGCGGGATGAAAAGCGGGGAAGAAAGGACTGAGATGCGAGCTGGATGAAAAGCGGGGAAGAAAGGACTG
>NW_018109054.1:0-1738 GCF_000183805.2 Loa loa | reverse complement strand
GGACTGAGAGTGCGGGCGGGATGAAAAGCGGGGAAGAAAGGACTGAGATGCGAGCGGGATGAAAAGCGGGGAAGAAAGGACTGAGATGCGGGCGGGATGAAAAGCGGGGAAGAAAGGACTGAGATGCGAGCTGGATGAAAAGCGGGGAAGAAAGGACTGAGATGTTTGTCCATTTGATTATTTTCCCAATGTTTTTTTGCTATTTCTTCTATTATTTATCTAAATAATAAAAATAAAAAATAAAAAAGGGAAAGGAAAGTTAGCAATATAATTAAACTTGATAAAATTAAAATTATAATTTAACAAATGGGATTGAGGTGAAAGTTAAAATTTTAAAAAGCTTAATATGATAAGGGTGAATCAGGGAATGTAAGACGAAATTAGTGTGGAAATGACTGTTTAGATTAAATTTATTTTATTTTTCTATCAAATTTACTTCATCCAAATAATCATATTTTGTTTAAAATGAAAATATTGATAAC
This sequence comes from Loa loa, assembly GCF_000183805.2. NCBI lineage: Eukaryota > Metazoa > Nematoda > Chromadorea > Rhabditida > Onchocercidae > Loa > Loa loa. The sequence goes on along the minus strand of NW_018109054.1, from coordinate 1,256 downwards.
ATTTTTATTACACTTTGATAAAAAAATTTGAAACGAAATGAAGAAGAAAAAAAGTTAGTAAATTTTGAAAACCAAATAAATTTGTTAAAGCTGAAATAGGCTTTAATTTAACTCAAAATAAATTTGATTCTAAACTAAATTTTTAATAAAAAAATTTTAAAAAATGACATTTAATGGTTTGATTGACTGAATATTAAAAATCAATTTTAAGGTTATCGTGTTCTTATCCGACATCTCTTTTTCCAATATTTTTTCGAAAATTTCTGGAAAAAAAGAAATAAGCAGCATAAAATGGAGTAGAAGAAAGATTAGAATAGAATAGAATAGGATAGAATAGAATAGAATGGAATAGGATTAGAATGGAATTAGAGTAGAATAGAATAAAATAGAATTGGAACAGAATAGAGCGGAATAAAAATGAAATAGAAGTGGAATAGAATAGAATGAAATACTGTTAGCATGTATACCATTAAATTTTAAAAATTTCAAAATTAAATTCGACCAAGTTTAATTTTGTTCAATTTATGGTAAAATTAAATTAATTAAATGAAATGTAACAACTCCATTAGATATGACAATAATTTCACCCGTCCTTTCCCTTCTTTCTTCCCTTTTTTCAGTGCTAGAAAATTCGATTATATTGTTTGAACCATTATTGACAAATGTGAAAGTTTTCCTTTCTTTCTTTTTTAAGCTTTATAGAATACTTTTATTTCTATTCCCTCTTTAGATAAGTTAATTTTTAATTGATAATTTATCCAAAATAGCTTTATGTGATATGTTATCATTTTCTTTTATGTATTATACATTTAATTTTCCCTTGCTTATTTCATTTTCTATTTTAAGATAATTGGGATTAATTAATTTTTTACTTCAGTGGATCTTTTTTTTTGATTTTATAAATTGATTAAGATGAAAAAGTTGACAGTAATTTATATAATTTGTATTAAATGTATCATTTGAAAGGAGAAATTTGATTGTGAATAAAAAAGTATTATGACAAAATCATTTCCAAAATATCAAATATCCAATGAATATGATTAATTTCATTACTTACATATCCACTGATATTTGATTAAATTTTATTTCGGCCAGAAATTTCTTCAACAATTCCAATTTTAATTGTGATATTTCAATGAATTCAATTCAATTTCTGGTGTCTGTTTGTGTGTGTATGTATGTATGTGTGTGTGTGTGTGTGTGTGTGTGTGTGTGTGTGTGTGTGTGTGTGTGTGTGTGTGTGTGTGTGTGTGTGT
>NW_018109053.1:7060-9109 GCF_000183805.2 Loa loa | reverse complement strand
TACCATTTTATATTTCGCAAATTTTATTTCATCAATTTATTGCTGATAAAAATTTTTCTTTAGCAATAAAATAAATTTTCCATTTTAATCCATAATTTTCTTTTATTATCGTCTTTTTTTCTTTTCTTTTCTTTTTTCTTTTTTTTTGAATTCTTATAAAAATTTAATTGTTAGCTATTATTGTTGGAAGAAAATATTCAATTTGATTGCTTCATGCAAAAATTGCAATTTAAAAAATGTGCTCCTTTTCAAGCGATTCATTTTATTTCATGGATAAATGCATGTCACATTTATACATCATTGCATGCTTTCAGTTAAAATTTTTAAATAATTCTAAATTCAATTTTATTATTTAATTCAACACTAAAATATTTACACCTGTCATTGGAAGCTTTTAGATGAAATTTTAAAATTTCAATATCAAATTATGCTTTCAGACATTTTTAATTCATCACCAACATATATATAATATTAATTCAATGCCTTTTTTATCGTTGTTGAAATATTAAAATTTAATTTGAATATTGTTATTATGTAGTTTAAAAGAAATACAAAATTGAATAACATATTATGGCTACTTCCTCTAAAGTTAAGTAATTCATTTTCCATTTTTTGTTAAATTAAACTAAAATGTTATAAGTAAAATAAAACTATGAATTCCAGGTTTGTTTTGTTTTGTTTTTTTTTCCTGTAACCAAATTTTATTTTGATTAAAGGCTAAATTTTTTTTTTCTGAAATTTCCATAAATTGAAGAGAGAAATGATTTTTACTACCTTTATTTAACAAATTCAAAATATCTTCTTTTTCAAATCGAAATGCTAATATCATTTTAAAAATTGTAACAAATAGTTGAAAATTTTTTTATTTAAATTTAAAGATGATTGTTTTTTTTTTTTTATTTTTGAAGTTTGTTATTGATTTTTAATTTTAATTATTTCAAATTTTTCTTCTATTTTAGGAATACAGAAATTTTGCCCAATAATTTTCATTTTTATCATGACATCATGTCATTGTATGATTACATAAATTGCCATTGCCCTTTGCCCTCTCCTTGCCGGCTTTTCTCATTATTTTATTAAATTATTCTACAATTTTCTCTTTGGTTTTATTCTAAAAGAAAAAAAAAAAAACAAGAAAGGTAGCCGAAAATTACCAACAAACATTTCGTATAGTTAGTCTATCCTTATTGCTTAATTTTACTTTCTCAAAGAAAATTGATGCAACCAGTTAATGTTTAATTGTTTCTGTTAATTTGCTAGTCATTTAATTTTATTTGTTAATTCCTTCAGTTTGCTTATCAATTAACAGTTTCCTTTAATTTGCTGATCATTTATTTTGTTATTCTTTCAATTTGCTCATCATTTAACAATTTCCTTTAATTTGCTGATCATTTATTTTGTTATTCTTTCAATTTGCTTGTGGTTTAACAGTTTCCTTTAAATTGTCATTCGTTTAATCGTTTCTGTTAATTTGCTGATCGTTTTAATTACTCCCTTTAATTTGCTAGTCATTTAACTACTTCCTTTACGTTTAATTACTTCCTTTAATTTGCTAATCATTTAACTATTTCCTTTAAATCACTGCTTCAACTATTTCCATTAATTTATTCTTTTCTTCAATTTACTGATGTTTTAACCGTTTTTGTTAATTTACTAGCTGTTTAATTGCTTCCTGTAATTTATTGATCATTTATCCATTCCCCTTAATTTGTTAGTCACTTAATGTAGTTTCCTATAATTAGATGGTTCAACTATTTCAATTAATTTATCCCGTCCTTTAATTTGCTCATCGTTTAATTGTTTCCTTTAATTCATTATTTCGACTTAAATAATTCAGTTTGTCATTTCAAATAAGTAAATAATTACAATAATTATCTTCTTATCTATGTTTTCGTTATCTATTTTCTCTTTTCTTTTTTCTTTTTTTTTTCTTCTCTCTTTTCATTTTGAATTTAATCCATTTCGAAATACTTTGAAATTGCCAACTTATTTTGTTATTACAGCAAAATAATTCAACTTTAATGTTTCAAACTGAAAAAAGCACCAAAA
>NW_018109053.1:1444-6437 GCF_000183805.2 Loa loa | reverse complement strand
AGTAAATGGATGGATGGACGGATGGATGGATGGATGGACGGATGGATGGATGGGTGGATGGACGGATGGATAGGTGTACGGATAAGGACGGGTCGATTAGATGGATATGTGGATGTGGACGGATGGATGGATAGATAGAGGAACGGATGGATAAATGGATGGATGATTTGGGAATTTATCCAAAGTTGGAATCAAAAGTTTAATATATATATACATATGGATTGAAAACAACAACATTTCTATAGTCATATCTTGTGTCTTAGATATAAATCAAATTAGGATAATGAGAATTTTCTCATGGGAGCAGTTTTCCTGAAGGCTTTACCGGTTATAAGGGAAAAAAAGGAAGAGTAATGAACGGAAAAAAAAGGACAAAGACGGAAAAGGCAAATAAGAATGATCAGTTAGTTTTAAACAAATCAACTCAACTCTCGATTGTTAATAACATTCCCTTTCAAGGAAATATTTGTATGCCTACTCTGAACATACACATATACATACACAGATATACACAGACATACATACACACACACACAGACACACGGACGTATACATACATGCACACGGACATACACAGATATACACACACATAGACACGGTCACACTACACGAATATACACAACATACACACATACATACACACACACACATATACGGATATACATGGACATACACATATACACACACATGCATACACACGGACATACACAGACATACACATACACACACATACACGAGGTCTTGCATATTCATTTCCTCATTCTTGCATTGTTCCTCTTACAATCTTTATTAATTTCATCAGTTACGGATGGAATAATATTTCAGGAATTTGTAAGCAAACAAAATCAGGAAAAACTGACAATCCTGAAACCGGATTATTATATACTCATTATAAGGAAAAAAAATTCATGACAATAAATTTTTGAATATATTTCATTACTATTTACTTGTTTGTAACTCTTTCTTTTTCTTTTTTTTTCAATATTTTATGTTTTGCAAGAAGCGTTTGTTTTATCGTTGATTGTAATTATCACTTATCATTTATCACAATTTATCCGTGCGTATTATTTGATATCATTCATAGGTATTACATTTTTGTTAGTATTATTGGCAAGGTAATGAAAAGAAAGAATTTTAGAATTAATTTATCAGAAAAAAAGAAAAAAACGAAATTGAAATTGTAGCAAATTTTTATAAATTTCATTAAGAAATAATTAAATAAATTATTTCAGATATAGATAAATTTACTAAAATTTACCCAAATCTAATAATCTTCAATATGAATTATTAACATACAGAATTACACGATTTTCTATCATTTTTTAATGAGTAAAGAATTTAATAAGTAGCGAATTATCACTGATAATTATCATTGGGTGAGTAAATAAGTAAGTGAGCGGGAATATCGTGGAATTTCATTCAAATATTATCAAACATTCGGGATTACTGTACGCATTATCAAGTAATATTTTGTTTAAATTAGAATTTAATTATTCGACTATTTAATTATTTGTTTAATTTCTTTTTTAACAACGGCTACTTATTATGGTGCTTTTGTTAAATCAATATCAGCTTATCATTTAACAATTGATTTTATTCATCAAAATATGTATAAAATTTATGAATGTTATAAAAATTGCAAAATGAAAACATTTAGATAATTTAATTCAGATTTTAGCGATAAGCAATTTGAACTTTTAAATTTTAATTTGAAATTTAAGAGTGCTACAAACTTGAAAATCTGTTTAATGCAAAAATTTTATGAAAAAAATTGAGTACTTTTTTCAAATACTTTGAAAATATATATTAACAGGTTAGGTGTGTTCTTTTGGTGACAATAACCAAAAATGTTAAATATTCAACTTATTACGGTAGAACATATTCAAACTCATTACGGTAGTGCTATTGTATAAAATGTAATTCTACTGTATAATTAGTTAGTGTACTGTATCATCACTGTATGATGTTTTTTCCCCAAAATAATTAATCGTTTCTTTCGATCACAAATTATACCTTTTCTTTTTTTTTTTTATATAATATAAATTTACATATTTTTTTGATCCCATGAATACTCATAGGTTTTTTTTTCCAGCTAAATTTTTTTTTTTATTTTTTTTTAATTTTGGCAATGAAGGAAGCCTTTCAATCATTTTCTTAAATGTAAATTTAGCTGATTCTTGTTTTATTTTAAATTGTAAACAAGAACTTATTTAGCAATGCTTGTAGAGAGCAACACATTTAAGAGGCGTTTAATGCTATTTTATTTTATATGCTTAATGACTATAAGCTTAAAGTTCATTTTTTTTTTTTTTTTTTAATGTTGAGATAAAAAGTGAAAAAAAAAAATGAGAAAAATTCCATCCAATTGATAATCAATAAACTCATTTGATTAGATTTTCTCATTCACAAATATGTATTTTTCATTTAAAAAAGAATAAAACTAAAAAGAAAAAATATGATATGATAAGATAAGATGAGACAATTTCCAGATAGATGAAAGAAATTATTCGTTGATAAAAATGATACATTCATGAAATTATTTAATATAACCTCTAACCATTCATAATCTCTTGCATTTATCATCAAAAATTTGTTCTTTGACAATCTTTATTTGTTTCATTTTTAATTTAATAACTAATTAAATGTTTATTAAGCTAGCAATATTTGGTGGCTTTTTCTCATCTATGTTGAAATTTCAATATTTACACTGTCATTCATTTGACATTTTGAATTGTGACACTTGTTAAAAACGAATGATTGACATTGTCTTTTCTCAAATATCACTCCATAATTTCTGGTTCTTTTGCTAAAGATAGAAAATAGTTTAGCAATTTCAAAAAGAGAAACAAAAAAAGGATAAATTAAAGCGGGATGAGAATCAGGAAAGATATCCTTCATTGATCCGGCAAATTCCTATTTCATAAGATAATTTTGGAATAGATTGAATGTATGAATACATTTGTCTCGCATGTATATGTAGTATATCTATAAAAGTCTACTGTAGTTTAGAAATTACTGTAGTTTTAGTTTTAAATGTGATAATATGCAAGAAATAGCAAAGAATTTGAAACTGATCAAAAAATTTTTTTTTTCCGTCTTTTGTTTTTTTTTATCGTCAGTAATTAATTGATTACTTAATTTCAACCCCCAATTCTAAGTTCCTATAATTAAAAACAAAATTGATTATTTTTTTGTCAAAAAAAATTTTTTTTACCATATATGCATCCTAATTGATATTATTACTGTAATTAATTAATACAACAAAGATATCATATCAAGTTATGAGGAATAAAAATCAGAAATGAAATTGTAAATTTTAATAAAGGAAGGATTTATACAATTTTCTTGACAAATACCACTTTTCAATTTTTGATTTTGAAAAAATTAATTATTGCTAGTTTTTTAATTTTGTATTATTATCATTTATTTGAAGATATTATACTATGAAAAGAAAAAAATATTTTTTCATTTTTGGCTACAATTTACTCTGCTCCACTTATCTTTTTAATTATGGATTTTTTTTTTTTGAAAATTACAATAACTTTTATCCAAAACAAAATAAGCATTAAAAAAAAAAGTAAATCAATAAATTTAAAAGGAAATGATTTTATGTTTAATTTCAAATTTTAAAAATTATTTTCTTAGCATTTGCAATATTTTAATTAAATACTTTTCTCTTTTGTTATTTGAACTTTTCATTAGTATGATTTCATTTCACACACCAATATTAGTAATTCCAGGTAATTGTTAATTAAAAATTAATTGAAACGGCAACATGGAACGATTTAATCCATGTAATAAAAATATAAGTAATACATTAATATTCTTTTATTATCTCATATCATCATGATGTGAAGTGATAAAATGAATATTATTGTATTAGGAATATTTAATTTCTTATTTTTTAAAAAAGTGATGCTTAAGAAAGAATATGTTATGATTTAATTAAATATGATTTAATTTTCAAAGTATGACTTAAGGTATGATTTAATTAAAATATCTCATGAATATATCGTAAGTATTTTAATAGATACAACTGAGAGATTAGCGCTGATATACTCATATGGTTGATAATAGGATTACAGTAATGTTAATCATTATATCAATAGTATTAGCCATGTTGTGAGGGTTAAAGTCATACTGTAAGGGTTGATGCAGTAGAAAATTTGTTGACGAAGGATTCAGTAATAATGATATAATAGAGATGAAAATCGAACGACGAAGGATTCGGTATTAGTGATAGAGTAAGGATGAAAATTTGATGGCCAAGGTTTCAGTATTGGTGATACAGTAAGGTAGGTGTTGATAATACAATGAAGTAGGTATTGGTAATACAGTAAGATAGATGTTAATGATACAGTAAGGATGAAAATTTGTTGATAAAGGATTCGATCAGTATTGCACGAATTAAAATTCTCGTATGATTAATTAAATTCGTTCTTTTCTCATTTACCTTGCATGTATTTTGGTGTTAAAAAAAAAAAAAATGCTAAAAATATATATTTATACATGAATCATGCCCTAATTATCTACTCAGTTAATAATTTATATGCTAATTAAATTAATTTAATTGCTCATAAAAATGGCCGCATTTATTTGACAAACAATAATTTCACTTTGATTATTATGCGCATTTAGTGATTATAAACGGATATACTTATCCGCTTAATAAATTTAATCATAAAGAGATATATTTATTTGGCTAATAAATTAAATCATAAACAGATATACTTATTTGGCTAGTAAATTAAATCATAAACAGATGTACTTATTTGGCTAATAAATTAAATCATAAGCAAGTGTACTTATTCGGCTAATAAATTAAATCATAAACAGATATACTTATTTGGCTGATAAATTAAATCATAAACAGATATAGTTATTTGGCTAATAAATTAAATCACAAACAGATATATTCATTTGGCTAATAAATTAAATCATAAGCAAGTATACTTATTCGGCTAATAAATTAAATCATAAACAGATATACTTA
>NW_018109053.1:0-1394 GCF_000183805.2 Loa loa | reverse complement strand
ATTTGGCTAATAAATTAAATCATAAGCAAGTATACTTATTCGGCTAATAAATTAAATCATAAACAGATGTACTTATTTGGCTAATAAATTAAATCATAAACAGATGTACTTATTTGGCTAATAAATTAAATCATAAACAGATATACTTATTTGACTAATAAATTAAATCATACTCAATAAATTGCTCAATAAATTACTTAAATGCGGACATTATGTATCTATGCTATGTTTAAATACATCCAATTATTTCATTAATTGCAAATTAACATTTCAAAAAGAAAATATAATTTATCAAAGAATCAGATAAATGATAGCAAAATTATTCCAATAATTCAGTGTAATGATAAGTAATCAAACTGTGAAAGCAATAATATGGAAATTATAATATTTCCCTTGATAATTACATTCATTTTGAATTATCTCTCTGATGATTAATATGATATATTTTAGAAATGCAAAAAAAAAAAAAAAAAAAGATTAATGTTTACTAAGACCAAAAATCATTCTAATATATCTTGTGAAAAAAAAAAAGAAAAAAATCTTCCATTTCTAATACAAATATTTTAAATTCAAATTATTTTAAATTTAAATATTTTAAATTAAATTTATAGCTATTTTTTCTTTATTTTTTCCAATAACGTTAAAAGAAAGTAAAAAAAATGATTTAAAATTTTTTTTTTTTAATGAAATTAATTTTATACTATAATCAAAGTATTTTCTTTCGTTCTTTTTCTTTGAAATAATCAATAAGATATTATATATTATTCCTATGCTAGTATTAATATTTATCTCATACTTAAATAATTATTTACGCCTACGCTTTCTGCAAATATTGTCAATCCAATAATTTGATAATGAGTTCAATGATTACTTTATGATATTTGAAATGACAAATAATGCATATTTTGAATATTTCCATGTATTTATTGATTTATGATAATGTATATCATGATCATAATTATCATTTGATTGTAATTACAGCTAAATTAGCACTTATTTTACTCATTAACAGTTTAAATTATAAAATAAGATTAAGTTTATCAATTTAAGTAAACCAATTATTATTTCAATAATTGAGGGATATTTTTAACTTTTATCTATTAAAATTTCAGATGTATTAGTGAAATTGTTGTAAGACTTAACAAATTAAATTATTCAAGCTTTAATTAATAACTCATTGTTAATGATTATTGAAATTAATAGCGTTTACTATATTGCATTGAAATGTATGGCATAATTATGAATAGTTAAAATTTTTAAATGTATATGCATACTTCAAAATTAATTTAAATTTTGTTCATTAATTAAATGTTATTCATTACAAAAAAAAAAAATAAAACTGAAATTAAATGAACTTTTTTTATTTTACTAATACACTTCTACTAAATAAGTAT
>NW_018109052.1:6632-9136 GCF_000183805.2 Loa loa | reverse complement strand
AAATTATTCATTACGGATTAGCTTAAAAATGAACATTCATTAATGATTTAAACCATTTTTACGGTTTTTTCAATTAATCCGGAAAATATTAGCTAATAGAATTTAATGTAATGCTGCTAATGATGATAATTATTAGCATATGTTTGGTGACATTTAAAAATTTTACAGCTTTGACCTGACAACTATCAAACTCATTAATTGCATCATTCATGAGTAATCAAGAGATGGAAGGAAAAAAAAAAAAGGTTGATTGTATAATGAGATTGATTGTAATGCCTTTATTAAGGAAAAGAGGGAAAAGAAATGAAAAGAGAAAGGGATTGCATCAATTAGAGAAAACGGATTAATTTTCCGGATAACATTCTTCAATCCGGTTTATATATTATTTTTTCCTATTTCTCATTTGACATTAGCTTAAAAAAAAAAAAAAGAAGAAAAAATTAAAATGTTGAAAGTTAAGAAATTGTAATTTTAGATTTTAATCATCTTTAATTTATTTATTGGTAAATTTATTACGATAAATAATTGAATTGAATTGAAATGTTTTAAATGTTAAACCGGTTTTCATTCCTTTCAGGTATTATTTTTAAGAAAGTTTTTTTTTGGTGTTTAAAAATTTTAATTTTAATTTTAATCTTTATTTTATTTCTTCTCGAATTTATTACAATAAATAATTTCGGATAGTATAATAAGTTTGTTCTTTTTCATCATTAGCTCACAAATGATAAAATTTATTTTTATTTTTATTTTAAAATAAATTGAATTAAATCGAAAAGCATAAATTAACTGAACGAGTTCAAATTTCATTTTTATTTTATTTTATTTTTTTTTTTAATCATAAAATCCTGTAAATAAGCCATATTACTTCATATTCTAATTTTTATTTTGACATCAAAAAAAAAGAAAAAAAAGGAAAAAGAAATCCTAGACAAAAAAGAAAAATAGCAGGATTTTTTTTTTTAATTTAAGTTTACAAATTAGAAATGAATTATTATAAATGTTTTCCATTTCTAAACTTAGGTTATAAAATGACAAACAGATAAGTAAACATCTTTTTCTTATCTTTGTCAATTTCATCAAATTTTGGTTGCTGGATAAATTTTATGCCTAGCTTAATAGGCCTATTTTTTAATAGGCTTTTCTTATCTTCAATTTGCTATGACAGGTGGACATTTCCCAAAAAAAAAAAAAAAAAAAGACGCAATATGTCATCACTAATAATATCTAGTAATATTTCATCTCCTAATGATCCTCTCTCTTTTTTTTTCTTTTTGCTTTTATAATTTCTCTTTCCTTTTTATATTACAATCACTTTTATTTTATTATTTATTTCTTTACCGAAAAAAAAATTATTCATTTATTTTAAATTTTAACAAAAATGAAATTTATTAAAATTTTCAGTTCATTTCAATTAATTGATAAGATGATGTTAATGAAATTTTTTGATTTTGTATATTTTAAAATCAAACAGGCCACTTTAATTAATCAATTAATTATAACAATATGTAGAAGTTGAATTAAAAAAAAATTATTTTATGATCGATAATTAAAAAAGCAATATACTAACAATCATTCGATTCGATTGGATGAACAAAATTTTCAAACATTTTTTATTATTTCAAAAAAAAAGGCTGATATATAATATAAAAGATATATAAAATTAATTAAATATGAAATTTAAATTAAAATTGATATAAAATGATTAATATAAAATACAAGAAAATATAAAAAATTTCACTTATCTTTTCATTACACACAAAAAAGGTTAACATATAAATATAAAACAAGTATGAAATTAATTAAACATAAAATTTAAATTAAAATTGATATAAAACAATTAATATAAGATACAAAAAAAAATAGAATAAATAAAATACAAATTTGGAAAAGATTTGTAAAAATTGTTAATTGAAATTGAACTATTACTTACTTTTCGTAACTTTTCAAAAAGAGTAATGGGTACAAATTATATCTTATCATTTAATCATTCAAATCACATTTATCAGTTTAAAGGTTAAGCGTCCAATATTTTCTTTCGAAATCATCTATTATGATAAATATATGATCTTAATTAATTGATAAATAATCTAATGAAGGAGTAGTATTATGTTTGACCTTTTTGTGATCATTTTTAAATCACATAAGAAAAAAAATTTTTTTTTTTCAAATATCTATTTTATCCGTATTTATGATCAAAATGATTAGCAAAATATTTGAAAATGAATGAATAAAAATGTAATATTTTAAGTAATTATATAAATAGTTAAGTGGGAGTAATAATTAGATAAATAGCTAAGTAAGCGTATAATTAGGTAAATAGCTAAGTAGGCGTGATAATTAGGTAAATAGCTAAGTAAGCGTAATAATTAGGTAAATAGCTAAGTAAGCGTAATAATTAGGTAAATAGCTAAGCGTTATAAATTCATTTTAGAACGGCTCAAATAAATTAATAATAAATAAATAAATTTTATAAAATAAATGCTTAAATTAATTGATTAATTAAA
>NW_018109052.1:2503-6363 GCF_000183805.2 Loa loa | reverse complement strand
CTAATGAAGGAGTAGTATTATGTTTGACCTTTTTGTGAATCTAATTTTTAAATACACATAAAGTAAAAAAAATTTTTTTTTTTTTCAAATATCTATTTTATCCGTATTTATGATCAAAATGATTAGCAAAATATTTGAAAATGAATGAATAAAAATGTAATATTTTAAGTAATTATATAAATAGTTAAGTGAGAGTAATAATTAGGTAAATAGCTAAGTAAGCATGATAATTAGGTAAATAGCTAAGTAGGCGTGATAATTAGGTAAATAGCTAAGTAAGCGTAATAATTAGGTAAATAGCTAAGTAAGCGTCATAAATTCATTTTAGCACGGCTCAAATAAATTAATAATAAATAAATAAATTTTATAAAATAAATGCTTAAATTAATTGATTAATTAAGTGAGTGAATAAATGAAGTAATTTAATAATTAATTAGACAAGAATCTTACTAAAATGAATTTAGGTCTCAACATGGTTTGCAAATGCTCGACGACGGCTAAAGAAAGAGAATAAGATGACATGGTCACCACGTAATCGACCGGGTGATGATGATGATGATGATGATTTGGGTGATATTGATGCATCATCAGAGCAGAATCATTCCGATCGTCCATGTAGTAGTGCTTCTGATGGAGATATCTCCGTTGTAATCAATGATACCAGTGAACAAGGTAAATTACAAAGAAGCATTTGAAAAAAAGAAAAATATATAATATTAATTCATTTGAAAAGTTATCAATTATTGATTAATCCATTCACACGAACTTTATTAATTACTGATTAATTGATTTATATAAATGTTATCAATTATTGATTGATTCATCTATATGAAGATTATCAGTTATTGATTATCAAAGAACATAAATAAATCTATTCATATGAAGGTTATCAATTATTAATTGATTCATCTGTACATTTATCTATATGAATGTTATGTTATCAGTTATTAAATAATTTATCTATATGAATGTTATATCAGTTATTGATTGATTTGTCGATGAAAATATGAGTAAAATTAATTGTCAAATTAATATATTAGACATTATAGTTCATATTATTTTCCGGATAATTTTGGAATTTATTTCAGATGCATCCGGTGATGTGCATTCAAAATCGGTAACATCACCACCATGTTCCGATACAAGCGGTAATCTACCACGATCATCAATATCAGCAATATCAACACCAAAGAAAATGAAAATTTGGTCAATTGCAGAAACATTATCAAATAGCACAACTGATGCAAATAGCAGTAGTACCGGATATGGTAGTAGTAGTAAAGATGATCGTGAACGAGCATCAACATCAGTTGAACGAAAATCATGGAGTGATGGTCGTGATTCGATACCACCATCAGATTCAACTGGTATCGCTTCATCAATGATTAATACCATTCCATCACAACCACAGTTACCACAACCACAACAACCACCACCACAACCACCACCATTGCTACCTCCTGGTACTTCTGCTATTACTACTGTTAATGGACAAATACCGCAACATTTCCTACAATTTCATCCCTGGCAACAACAACAATTAGCTATGGCTATGGCTGTTCGAATGCCATTTCCTAGGCCTGAATTATTAACAATGATGGCTCAAGCAAGTCAAATTCGACCACCGATGCTTTTTAATCCGATGTTTATGGGTGCTGTAATGTCAGGTGTACCACCACAACCAACACATTATCCGATACCTGCTACTCATTTATCAGTACCACCGGTACCACCCAGTACATCACTATCTAACGGTTAGTTCCTGTCCTATTATAGAATACATCAAATGTTATTTTAAAACTTTACAATTAATACCAAGAAGTAGCAAACTAATTAATTACTTAAAATTGTTTTTCACATAAATCATTCCATATTATAATTCAAATATTTCCTCTTTCTAAGTCTTATCTCCTATTTTAGTATGCAATTAAATGCTATCGGAAAATCTTATAATTCCCGAAATGATCATAAATTATGTCAAAGTAATGTTCTCTTTTGTAAATTTACACCTATCAATTACTACTGTAAATCTGAACAAATATATGAAGCATTGTTTATGAATATACGAAAATGATCTTACAATATTCTCATAATAAAGGATAGAAGTTTAAAAAAAATATATAAGCATTTTATGGGTAAATTATTATTAAAAATAATAATAGAATTCAATTCAATCTGTTGATAATTTTAATTAACTGAAAAAATTTAGAAAAATTAGAAAATCATTAATCTTTACTTTCTTCATAGCTAATTTATTTTAAAATTTGAAAAATAAATTTTATTTTTTTTTTTTATAACTGCTCAAAATATGACATAACGTTTATCAAATGAAGATTGTGAAAATAAAAAAAAAAAAAAGAAAACGAGAAAAATATTGATAGCATTGAAATAAAAATAAAACAAAAATATGTAAGTGAAAAGATTTTGTTGCATAAATTGCATTGATATTAATCATTAATGTCAATAAATTAACATCCCGCACCACGGTACAAACTATCACTGTTGATTTAATGATAAGTTTGAATTAAACTGATAAAAAGGGAAAATTGTTGTTGAAGAGGCATATACAAGTACATGGAAGACTTTTCTTTTTTTTTTGAAATCATAGTTACTGTTTTTTTTTTCCCCCTAAAAATATGTAATGAGAGAGGAAAAAAAAAATGATCGGAATAATTGAATTAGGGGCTTAAAAAAAAAAAAAAAACAAAAAACGAATTATCAAATTTAATTTCAAATTAATATTTCAAAAATTTCCTCAATCCTAAAGAATTTTAATTGTTGCATTAATTATTTTATCTATTAAAAGGTGAAAATTTAAGAGCAAAAAAAAAAGAAAATTGATTTTAATTAATTTCAAAGCTATATCGAATTTTTTTTTTTTTGATAAATTTATTATTTCTTTTTTTGAAAGTCACTTTTTTTTCTTAATTCCATTTTTTTCTTTTTTTTAAATCACACCTATCTTTTTTTTAAATAGCTGTTGGAGGAAATGAAAATTTCAAATTTTTACAATTTTATTTCATTATAATATAAAGTCAGAAATATATCGTTTATATTATTGTTATCATGGTCATCATCATCATCATCATTATTATCATCATCATCATCATCGTGTTAACCGATGAATGAATGAATGGAATGATGGGTGATAATGATAAAGAGTTAATGTATGTATGTATGTATGTGTGTATGTGTGTGTGTGTGTTGTGTCTCTATTTATGTGTGCACATACATGTACATATATATGTTATATTGATAAACGATAATTCAGGTCAACGTTTATATCTCTTCATTTAGTTGTAATTAATGTAAATGAAGTTGTAAACATCGCATAACTGACAACAACAATGTGATACATTTGTGTGATAATAATGATGATGCCGATGATGATGATGATGATAATGATAATAATGAACCAATTCGTTTATCACTCTTGTCAGTGTTATTATTATTATTATTATTGTTGTTGTTATTATCATAGTTACTATTATAACCACGTAACAAGTGTGCTGCCAAACATGTCTTCATGCCACTCTTATGCCTTCCCGTGATGTTCCTTTAATTAGATAATTAGATGGTACGAAAGAAAGGCCGGGTGGAAATTCGACAATAATTTAAGAGGGATTTACCATTCCTATTTCGTCATAATGTTACCTTTTAAGGAATGTAACCGTAAGACATGTAGAAGTTAAACGTAACTTTCCCGGTAGCATTCATAGGACACGTAGAAGTTAGGCGGAACTTCTTCAGTAGCTTTACTTAACCTAATAAATCTTCATATCCGTTGTCCATTTGAATCACAATGCAAACATATGCTAATGATGATGATGATGATGATGATGATGATGATGATGATGATG
>NW_018109052.1:0-1463 GCF_000183805.2 Loa loa | reverse complement strand
CTAATGATGATGATGATGATGATGATGATGATGATGATGAAATTGAAGAAAAGAATCTATAAAATGAAAATATTATTTCTCATTTTGTTCCTTCTGTTCATATGTTTGACATTTCCGCATTGATTCGTTTGTCAACATGATTTGACATTGAATCCGTTTATCGAGGTTGATGATGACTTGAAGAGTGACAGATTAGTTACCACCGTTGCTCTTTCTCTTCCTTTCCTTCTCTCTCTCTCTCTCTCTTTCTCTCTTTCTGAAACAAAGTTAATCGGTTTTGATCAGTAAGATTTTCGGTGATAGGAGAAGAAAAAGACAGAAGGAGAAGGTTTGGTTTATTTACCTCTTGATTAGGTCACAAATATCCCTGACCTTGAAAGCATAACATGTGTCACAGATAGCATGTGTCATACTCTTACGCATGCGTGTTTATATCCGTGTGTCACATACACACACACACACACACACACACACACACACATTCACACAAGCATACACATACACATACACACACATAATATTTATCACTGCAACGGGAATTCGAAATTATTTCAAGTGCTGTTAGCAATGAAAACGATGCTGATAATAACAGAATCAGAGAGAATGAGAGAAATCCCATTAATGATATGAATAGTGATAAAGGTGATAATGATAAGGAAGGAAGAATAAGGAGAATTATCACTCGATATCCTGCTGTTATTGTCAAACAATCGATTCTTTTAGTAGGTTGTAAAAAAAAAAGCTTATAAAAAACGGATATTTGATTAATTTTTGCTCATTCTTGATGAATAGAAGAATTGATTCATTGACCGGAATCTGAAACCGGATGATTATCAACGGTTGATTGTATCATTGATAATGATGATGAAAGATCCATCTTATTTTGCTTTTCTTTTTTACCTAATTTCTGCTCTTCTCTTTTAAGCTATAGCTTCAAAGCTTGATTAATATTATCTGTGCTATTGCTTTTGTAATACCCGGATATGAACTGTCATAGCAAATTGTCAAAACCTTTGACCGGAAATAACCGATTACGTAATATATTAAACTCTTTTTTTATCCATTCACATCCTTTTATTTTTTGTAGCTGAAAATCAGAGTTATTACCGATTTTTAGGTATATATATCAGTTTGAAATGGTAAAATTCCGGAATTTCTTGGTCGAAAATAAATCGATAGGTTGAGATAGACAAAATTTTAATGACAGTAACTTTTATTATTCATAAAATGTCATGTAAATTTATTCACAAAGTTGGAAGCATATGTCATGCAGTTGGATAAAGAACGAATTAATAAAACTGATATATTATTTCGATATTGTATTTTATTATTATTATTATTATTATTATTATTATTATTATTATTATTATTATTATTTATTATTATTATTATTATCATTATTATTATTATTACTATTATTATTATTATTATTATTATTATTATTATTATTATTATTATTATTA
>NW_018109051.1:6011-9189 GCF_000183805.2 Loa loa | reverse complement strand
ACAATAAAGATTAATAACTTACGTCGTAATTGGTGGACGAGGTAATGATCGTTTCCGATCCAACATTTCGCGTAAATCATCACTAATATTACTGCCCATTTGTGGTTGCGAATGTTGTCGCCAGGACATTCGTCTTAGACCGGGATTTTTTACGGAACTAGTCTTGAAATAATGATCTCGACTCTTCATGAAACTGTCCATTATTTGATCCAAACTAATTTCTTATAGCAATAACCAAAAATTTGATAAGTTATTTTTATAAAATCTGAAAAAAAAAGAGAAACATTATTATAAATTTAATAATTATAGAAAAAACAATTAATTAACAAGTTGACCAAAGTATTTGAGATAAAATTTTGCAATAATTGATCATTTACAATATATATTTGCTCTTTTTGCTCGAAACTAATTTGAAATGAATTAAAAGAAAATAACAAAAAAATTTCTAATAAAAATTATGTTATTTTAATACTGAAAAAAAATCAATTTTGTAAAATTTGAATTTATTTCATACGAAAATTTCTCATTTTGTTTTTTTTAAACATTCCTTGACAATATTTCTTTCACACAAATGTTTACTAAAGCAAAATTAATAATACTTGAATTAAATTTACAACAGAAAAGGGAAGGTATGGGAGGCGCAACTTATCACCAAAATTGGTTTTTCTTTTTTTTTTTCAAATATTGCTTATATTTTTAAATTATATTTCCCATTTGATCAAATATTTACTTCCACATTCAAACATTGTAACACTAATTGTTACATTCGTTTAAAACAAAATACTAAAAGAAAAGAAAAGGAAAAACGAAAAACAACGAAGGATTAAATTAACATTCTCACCTGAATTTTCATGAATATTTTAAAGTATGAATAATTTGATTGGAAAAAAAAAGCATCATTTATGTAAAATTTAAAGATCCATTATGATATAATATCATTTATGATTACGTAATATTTTTTTAGTTATGTTATATTCTTATTAAATTTTTTTTTTACTCTATTGCATAACTTATATGCATTTATAGTTTCAATTTAAAAATATTTCTTTTTTTTTAAGTTATCAATGTTCAAAATAAGGCAGTTGAAAATATTAAAAATTTTAGAGAATAAGGCGGGTAATTTGTGATAAAAATTATTATAGTTAGAGAGGACAAAAAGGAAGTTTGAAGTAAACTTGGTTAAAGCATCCTAAAGAAGTGGAAGTTTATTTTGATGAAGCATAATGAAGATCCTTCAAACACTCATACTGCCTTCTGACAATTCTTCATTTTCCAAATATCCGAAAAACAAATATAATGAAATGGATAAAGATAGCCATTAAACAGGAAATAAAAAAAAGAAAAAAAAAGGAAAAAGGAAAAAATTTATTAAAAATAGTTGGATTTAAGTTAATTTAAGTTTCTCTTTCTTTTTTTTTCTTCGTAGAGTTTCTTTTCTAATTTTATATTTTGAAATTAGAAGATTTCTCGAAGGAATTTATTGATTATTAAGAGTTATTTCGGAAAAGGAAGTTTAATTTAGTTGTTTAGTCAATGGCTATCTATGTATTGCATAATGCTATTAATAAAAACAAACACAAATTTTGAAACATTGCAATAATTTTTTGAAATATAATAATTAAAGTAACACAAACAATGGTAAAACGAAGCAAATTTTTTGAAATTTCAAAATTTTTAAAAAATGTTATTCAGGAAATGTTTGGAAATATTTTAGAAATTTGTGAAAAAAAGGAAAAAATAGGACAGTATTTAAATTTTCGTTCAAATTTCACTTTTTGTTTTTGTCTTTGTTTTTTGTTTTTTTTTTTCTATATCCATCATTTCCAACTTGGTATATATTACAAAATTTTGTTCTCTTCTTCCTTTTTTTTTGCACCACTCTCTCTCCCTCTTAGTAAAATAACAATAAACAAAAGGATTTCAAAAAAATTAACCAATTTTTTTTTTACATTTTCTATACAGCTAACATTTACATAATTAATTAAAGGAATTCTTTAAATTTAACAAGTTTCAAATTTACATTTACAAAATATATATTTTGCTAAATTTAGCAAAAAAGAAAGCCTAAAATTATAAACATGGCACTTTTTTTCTCTTTCACTAAACTGTCCAAATTAATTGTAATATTGTCCTGTATTAATCATTCGAAAGATATTTCCAATGATAATTATTAAAATTGGAAATTTTTTCAGTATTCTAGTCAAAACTTTAGATAATTGAAACTGTTCGATCTATAGAGTATTGGCGTTAACATTTGCATATGATGATTGAAATTATCAGAATTCATATGTGATAGTATTCGAGCATCGGTAAATTGTTGATAATTGTAAGCTGCAATAAAATAATCTGATGAAAATATTCATATTAATATTTAAAAAGTAAATTTCAACAAATTAAAGGAAATAAGCCAGTAATTAAAACGACAAATACATCATACGAGAAAAATTGTTTGTGTGCGTGTTTTTTTTTTTTTTTTGTGTCATCTGGAAAGAGCATTAATTAGCTGTTTTATTATTAAATCATTTTGTGGCATGAAAACGATTTTCTCATTAGCAATTGCTCAATTTTCATTTTATCAACATTCATTATTTAGCATCCATTAACGGATTAAGCAATTTTTCTTTCTTTAAGCAACGAATGAATGATGTTTAATATTTTTGTTATTTTTTTATAAAAATAGTATATGCCAATTGAATATGATAAAGTAACATAGACAACTAATTATGCAAATTACAATAGAATTAATTATCAATACAGGATAAGATAAATATGAATAATTGTTTTATAAAATTTTACAAATTTTAAAAGATTGCTAGCATTTTAAACCTTTTAGTGAGAAAAAAAAAAAAGAAAAAGGGAATGAAACATTAATATTAAATTCACTCATCATGGAAAAGCAAATATTTGAGGAGCAATTTGCGCATGTAAAAAAATCCGTTTCTTAAATTATTCGTTGAAATTTGAAACTGCAAAATGCAATCGAAAAAAAAAAAAAAGAAAAGAATTTCAAGCAAACATTGCAACATTCTTAAAATATTTTAAAATGTCATTTTTTAATTTGCAAATTTCATCAATATTCAATAATAAAATGCTAAAGATTTTAAAAATAAAATTGACAAATAAAAAAATTTGGTTTCTTTTTTCCTTCTTTTTTTTTTTTTTTTTACTTTGAACGATG
>NW_018109051.1:3631-5274 GCF_000183805.2 Loa loa | reverse complement strand
AAAAAAAAAAGAAATTAAATAAAAGAGAAATGGCATAATGAAAAAAAAACGAAAAAAAAATGATATTTGGTAATAAAAAATTTGTTAAAAATTTCGAAAAATTATGAATTTTTTAACATTAACATACATTCATTCATTCATAGAAAAATTTTTTTTTTTTTATAAACGAAATTCATTTTTCTCTTTTTTTTTTTTCCATTTAGTAAACAAATAACATTAAAGAAAATATTGAATAGCAATTAATCTCTTAATGATGTATAAATAAAGCTATAAAGGAAAGAAAAAAAAAACGAAGAGGGAAGGTAAGGTTCAACTGATTTCATTTTTTTTTTTCTTAACCGTAGAAAAAAAATTATTTGCCAATAAAATGATGCATGCTTAGATTTGGTAATTGACAAATTTCTGAAAATGATGGTCAAAGTTTAGTCGTTGTCAAAAAAAAAAAAAAAAGGCGCATTTATTACTACTAAGTGATGTTACTGAAATCTAATGCCTATGGAAAAAAAAAGAAAAAAATCTTAAGATATGAAAATTATTCTGCATCTATCATTTAAATAGCATAAATAAAATTAGCAAAATTTATAAAATTTCATAGAATAGATTCATAAAATAAGTATGCTATCATTAACTTATCACTGTCATTTTAAGTTTTCATTTCTTTTTTTTCTCGTTTGTCATAAAATTTTATGAAAATCGAAATTAATGATTTAAGTAATTTCAGGATCTATGATAAATTATTTATTTCATATGGAATTTAAATACAAAATTAAATTTTGAATTATTTTTAGGAAAGATCATTTTTTGAAGAGAAGCAATAGGATAGGAAGCATTAGCTTGAATACAAATGTTCGTCATTACTTTGCATTCTCACTAACAAAGAAAATGTCAATTATTAATAGCAGTTTAAAAAACAGAAGGAAAAAAAGAAGAAAGAAAAAACGGCGAAGGAAGAAAGGAAAATTTGAAGTGGGAAAACTAGAAGTAATTAAAATTAGATTTATATTAGTGCAATATCATATATCATTAATTTTAATGGATCATATCATAAAAGTTAATCAACAATTATGACTGGATTAAAAATATGCATTAACTATACATTTCTTAATGTCTTCTTATTTAACACTAATTTACACTTGATTATTTATCAATTTTTACAACATTTAATTGCAATTTCACTATTATTTGTTAATGACAAAAAAAAAGCTTTTTTTAATTTTTTCATTTTATTTCAAAAATTACATCCTGAATTCAATTTAGGATGTAATTTTTTAAATAAAATATGTATCAACTAAAATTGAAGTGGTTTGAAATTTTATTTCAATTTCTAATCATAAAAATATAATTTTAATTCATTTTCAGACTTACTGATAATGAAATAAAATTTTAATTTTATTTGATAGATAACATAAAATTTTATCATTTCACACTTTTTTTTTTTGTAATGGAAAAAATGGCAGTGTAAATGATAATGAAACAATAAGAAGTTAACGATGTATGCGAAAATATAATAATCATTATCATTCTAATTGATATTTTCTTTCACATGTTCTTTTTCATATCGATGAATTTAAATCATTCAAAAAAAAAAACAATAAAATAAACTGCTAGTAAAAGAAAAGATTTTTTAAAGAAAAAAACAAAAA
>NW_018109051.1:0-1535 GCF_000183805.2 Loa loa | reverse complement strand
AAATACTTTTTTTCTTTTCTGAAATAATCAATCAAAAAAAAAAACAAAAAACAAAAATCCGATAATATATTAAATGTTTATTGCTTATTTTGTTGTTATTTGTTGTTTGTTTATTGTTTATTCCATACTCAAATATCTTATAAGCACCTATTACATATTTTTTTTTTTCTAGAACGAACAAACTACTAAATTACATATAAAAATTAGCATAATGATAGGATAACATATTTGTTAAAAGAAATAAATTTCAAGTACACTTAGTTCTTTGTTCCTTTCTTTTTTTTTTTAATTTGTTAAGGTAATATACTGCCGAGGTATTTAAAATTTTCAAATCATTAAAAAATTAATTTAATTATTCCGAGCAATTAAATGACAAAGAATTTACTGTGTAGAAAAGGAATAACGAAAGAAAAAAAAGTAAATAAATGAAAGAATTACGGTGTTAAAGTGAAACTTTCAAGTTTTTTGGACTAAATTTCCTGGTTTACTGGTTAGAACCTTCAATACGAACAGCTGCTTTTACATTTCAAATAAAAAAAAAAAAAAGATACGAAAGAAATGAACTTGGTGAAATGTTAGAAAGCTATTACTATTTTGGGCTTACTCTCAGCCTATAAAATTTACTTATTCACTAAAAAGCTTGATATAGATATTTAATGTAGAAAGGAAAGGGGGGGGGGGGGGAGAAATTTATTTTATATTCAATTAGTATGTATGTAACCAACTTGGCTATTTTGCAACAACCTTATATTAACATAATATACATCGCTAATGGATATATTTGTAAGTCTTTATATGTATGCAAATTAAAGTGCAAAAAAAATAAAACATTAAGTTATTAATTTTATTCAAAAGGGAAGAGATGAAAATGTAAAAAAATAAATGAATGCATAAAATCATTTGAAAAATTTTAAATTTGTTATCAGTAAAGTAACAGTGAGCAAGATTGAATGAAGAAAAAAAAAAAAAACATGCAAGGTTTATTCATTTTGTAAATTGTTGCTTATAGCTCCTGGGAAATACATTTTTTTTTTTTTCATTTACTTTCAATGCTTTTTTCAGGATTTTTTCTTCTTTTTTTTTTTTTTAAGTGCAGCCTGAAAATGATTACTTAAGAAATTAATTATCGATTGTAGAGGTTTAGTATTTATTGTTGTTGGAAATTTATCATTATCAATATTATTCTAATTGTTGAAATTTATCATTATCAATATTATTCTAATTGTTGAAATTTATCATTATCAATATTATTCTAGTTATTACACTATTATTATTATTATCATTATTGCTATTTTACTATTATTATGATTATTATTATTGTGATTATTATAATTGTGATTATTACTATTGTGGCTATTATTGTTGTAATTATTACCATTGTTATTATTATCATTGTTATTATTATTATCATTTTCGTTATTATTATTATTATTACTATTATTATTATTATTATTATTTTATTATTATTATTATTATTATTATTATTTTATTATTATTATTATTATTATTATTATTATTACCATTATTATTATTAC
>NW_018109050.1:5695-9190 GCF_000183805.2 Loa loa | reverse complement strand
GTGTATGTGTATGTGTATGTGTAGGTATGTGTGTGTGTATGTATGTGTGTATGTGTATGCATGTATGTGTGTATGTGTATATGTTTGTTTTCAAGTGATAAGTTGCTATTTATAAAATAGTCGTTTATTTTGTTTGAGAAAAATTGTTTATGGTTTGAAAAAGTTGAGAAGCCAATTATTTCACTTAAAAATCTTCGACAATTAACGAATTATTGCTACTTTGTGCTAAATATACGTATTCTTATGTTATCAATAAAAAAAAAAAAAAAAAGAAAGAAAAGGAAAAACATTTGAAATATTAAAATATTACATGAAATTTATGAAATTAAAATTTTGTTTTAAAAAGGTCTAAAAAAATCTTATTTAAAATGGATACATTCATATTTTTTAATCCTTTATTTTTACAATTTCTTTTATCCAAATTACTAATAAAACAAACGAGTAAACAAAAAAGAAAAGAAAAAACAAACAAACGAGCGAACAAATGAACAAATAAACAAATAAACAAACAAACAATTGCATAAAGAAATAAACAAGCAAACAAACAAATAAAAAGGAAATAAAAAAAAGAAAATGCTGTCAACATTTTTATCTGTCACTGTCCTTTCTTTCTTTTTTTTTTTTTAGTTCAATTATAATTGTATTTTTCTCTATCGAATATTTGCTATACAGTAATAATACAAAAGGAGAAAAAAGAGAAACAGTATGAAAGGGAAAAAAAAAAAACAAGGAAAAACGACAAACGGAGAGGACGAATTTCAGACCAGTTAAATTTTCTTGGTATGTGGTTGATGTGTTGGTTGATTGGTTGATTGGTTGATTGAGTTGGTTTTTTTTTTTAAAAAAAAAGAAATTCCAAAATTTGTCGTTCATTAAAATTTGTCTTATTAACTGGTTGATTTTGATTTGGAACTTACAATTTGATTTGGTTTAATTTGGTTTAGTCTTGCTTAGTTTGGTTTAAGTATAATTGCTTTTACAAAAAAAAGAAATGAAAAAAAAAAAACTATTTAAGAAACTATCAGTGTATCGGCGCATTTATTTTCCCTTCAATCGATGACATAGTTTTACATTAGTAAATGGTAAATACCTGTTTTTTTTTCTTTTATTTTTTTTTTTAAATTCATTCATTCTTTCATATTTCATATATTTTTTCTTTTCTTTTTTTTTTCGAAATTAGTAATTTATTGTTTTCTTTTTTGAAAATTAATTTCTTTTCTATTTTTCTTTTTCTTTTTTTTTTACAAAAAGGATTGATTGAAAGAAAATAATGCCAGTTTTGTATGATTTTTAGTGAATCATTTAGGCGATTAATTTTTAACCAATTATTCCTCAAATTCTCGAGAATAATTAGAATTTCCCGAGATCGATTATAATATGCACATTTAACGACTCATTTTATGATCTTATTACTGATCATAATTTCCTAACGATGATCATGACTGCTGAATTTGATTGCTTATTTTACAATAAAATTTTAGCGGATCATTTCCTGAAGATGATCATAATTTTCTATGATAATCATAATTTCTGGATTTCAATTCTTGTTTTTATGATAAATTTTAACGAATAATTTTCCAAAAGATGATTGCCATTTTTCAAAAATGATCAATAATTTTCTAGGATAATTGGAATTTCTGCATTTGAATTCCTGTTTTATAACAAATTTTTAATGAATAATTTCGTAGGAATCATTTAATTAATTCCTTCTATTTTTGGTTAAATAACCAAAAATAAATGAATATTTGAAAATTATGAAATTTTAACTATCATTACGAATAAAATATCATCCTGCAGATTATTGATTGATTATGTCAGATTGGAATTTAACAATTTTTCACTTTTTTTTTTTTCCTCTCCTCTTTTATTAATAACAATATTATTTATCCCATTCATACCATATGCTATGAACAAATGTTTTTGAAGTCAACATTGATTGATTTGACATTGAAATTTGATAGACTAATTATCCATCATGCAGTTGTTGTTGTTGTTGTTATTATTATTATTATTATTATCTATTAAAAACTAACATTTTTCTTAACATTCAGATTCTATCACTGATAACTTTATCACAAAAATTATTTAAAACATTCATTGATTTTTTTTTCCAGAAAAAAAGAAAAAATTTTCTCATTTTTCAATTTTTTTCTTTTAATGTAATTTGATTTTTATTTGTTTCCATCATATTTTACTTACTTTTTGAATATTGCTATTAAAGAACAATGTTAATTATTTCGAATTTAGCATAGCAATTTCATTTGCAATATTAATTAACATTTGATTAAGAAAATTATAATTCTAATACCATATATTACATTTATAATTCATTTTAAAGCGACATTTGATGGAAAATTATTTTGATAATTTAACTCAAAGAATTATTGAATGAAATATTGAAAAATTTAGAATATTAAATAATAAATTATTATAAATGATTGCTGTATTAATTTTTTACTCTCTTCATTTTAGAAAATTTTAATTAATATGATGATATGAAATGAATAATTATCAATCGAAGTATTTATTATGAATCGAATTATCATTGTCCTTTTTTTTTTTCTTCTGGCTTAATATCAATATATTTGTTTGCTTAGTTTTCTTTTTTTTTTTAACTTAAATAAAATTACTTATTGAATTCCAATGATTTGATATTTCAGTGGTGACATTTGACGAAATCATTCTCAACAAAATTGAATAATGCTGAACACCATCTGTTATATTTTATTTTTGATGACTTATAGTGGATCGCTATTTGTGCAATTTGGATATTGGATTATTGAAACATTTTGCTTGGAACATTTTGATCAATCACAGTATGATTTGTTACGACGACAATTTCATGAATGTCAAACTTTTTTTTTCTGCAAATATTTTTTTTTTTCTTTTTTTTATGTTTCCATAAACTATATAATATGCTAATTTTATTGAACAAGTAAGATTATCGTGATTAAGCAGTTATTTTACATCATTTTCATTTTCATAGCAAATTTTTGATTTATTTTACTGAAAATAATTTAATTAAAACAAATTAATTAATTACAAAAGGTTAAACATTTGACATACATGCTTTTTTTTTTTTTTTTTTTTTTTTTTGTAACAGTATATTTTCAATTTGTCAAAAACAATAAAAGAAATGCCGCTTTCAGTTTCTAACGATGGGAATTTTTTTTCAGGATATACACGAAACTATTGCGATAAGTGATGTGAAAATAATAAATTATAATTAATCGTATTTTTTTTTCTCTTTTTTTCTTTTTTTTTTTTTTTTGCGACATCTTGCAATACAATTCATTGCTAATTTCCATCTTTTGCATTCTATCATCATAAAATAATCCATGAATGAATGAATGATATTTTTAATCGATATTTGAAATTAAACTTCATGCTAATGTTTCTTTCATCTTTTTTATCATTTATCAAATTGTTTACTCTTCTTACTCTCTTAACCGGAAATATGCAATAATTTGTAAAATATGAAAAATAGAAATGATG
>NW_018109050.1:2792-5458 GCF_000183805.2 Loa loa | reverse complement strand
TTTNTTTTCTTTTCTTTTTNTTTTTTGCGACATCTTGCAATACAATTCATTGCTAATTTCCATCTTTTGCATTCTATCATCATAAAATAATCCATGAATGAATGAATGATATTTTTAATCGATATTTGAAATTAAACTTCATGCTAATGTTTCTTTCATCTTTTTATCATTTATCAAATTGTTTACTCTTCTTACTCTCTTAACCGGAAATAATGCAATAATTTGTAAAATATGAAAAATAAGAAATGATGCAAAAAAATTTGCAGCAATTAATAATGATGTATAAATACTTGAAATACCTTCCTCTTCCAGAAGTATGAAAAGATGAAGATTGAGAAGGTTGATGGAAAGGAAAAATGAAACGATGGATGATGAATTGATGATTGGATTAATGAATGAATGAATGAATGAATGAATGAATGAATGAATTGAGGAATGAATGAATAGACGGATAAATGATCCACTTAAAGTGTTGCATCCTTTATATCACTTTTTGTCCCCTTTTGCTATGCAATAACATTTCACTCCAGCCGGCCAATCACTCAAGGACGATTATTGATAACGATCTGACGATGATAAAAACTATTTCTAAGAACAGATTGCTATTGGCTACATTCCATTCATACATTTCATAAATTATTTTGCATTAAATGGAAATCTTCATTTTAACTTATTGATATCAAACTTGTTGATTTATTTTAATCGATAAATTGTAAATAAATGTTAGTGTAAAAATGAATCATACCTGTATATCATGTATCATATTAGTATTAACTAATTAATAACGATAAAATTTGATTAATTAATGAAAAAAAAATTTTTAGAATTATCTTGACAAATAGATTATATTTGTTGGAATTTATGTTGAATCATAAATTCATGCGAAAATTGTTATTGTTTATATTATATTGCAAAAAAATAAAAAGGAAATTCAAGAATTTGGATTCTTTTGCACAATTCTCGATGAACAATTTATCAATCGTCATTCTTACAATAAAATACAATATCACTGATAAGATGATAAAATAACTCCTATTCTTACAAATATTTTTTAAAAAAAAAAAAAAAGGAGAAATTTCATGCTAGAATAAAAATGATGACAATAAATCATTTCGAAAGAAAACACATTCCCTTAATTAATTAATTTTGCCAAGCTTATAAGTTTGTCATCCCCATCAAATTACAATTGCTGACAGATATATTCGATTCTATAATAATGATAATACTAATTAATCTGATGTACACACCTGTGATATCTTTCGTATAGAACTCCTGGTTCATGATGACCAAAATTTATTGAAATGTATGCGTGTCACATTGCTCGAAGTGACAATGCAAAGTGAGTTGAAATGACATCAGTTTTTAAACAACAGTAAAAATTGTCAAGATTCTTTTTACCAAGTAGTATACCTTGATAGGCTAACAAAAATGTACACGTATTCAAGCTTGCAAGCAATAATGA
Organism: Loa loa; assembly: GCF_000183805.2. Taxonomy (NCBI): domain Eukaryota; kingdom Metazoa; phylum Nematoda; class Chromadorea; order Rhabditida; family Onchocercidae; genus Loa; species Loa loa. The sequence continues at coordinate 3,996 of NW_018109050.1, read as the reverse complement.
TGTGACATGTGATAATGTGACAGTAAATATAAAAAGGACTGAAAATTGAGAAATAAATATCAGGTCAATTGATAAAGGCTTCATATTCAATTATGGTATTGGCCATTTCAGGTTGGTAATTGGCAAATTCTGAGTGCCAATTCTACGAAATCATTTTTTTTTCCAAACTAGAAATTTTTTCAAATTGAAAAAAAGATTTCGATAATTTTAAGCATAAATTTTCGTATTCTGAGAGTATTGTAAATTTAGAATGATTTTTTAACGATTTACAATCAAAAGTTATCAAATCTTATCGATTATTTAATATAATAAGTATATAGTATAATAAGTATATTAGTATATTAGTATATAGTATAATAAGTATATTAGTATATATTTTTAGTATAATAAGATACTAGTTTCAATAGTTCTATACCAAATATTATTTGATACTAAACCACGAAAATCGTTTATAGTGTCACAATTATGATTAACCAGTCTTATGTAGTCATACCAAAGATATTGAAATTTAAAACGGGCAATATTCGAAATCAAAAAGAAAAAAGCCTGAATTATAAAATTTAAAAAATTTGATTTATGGTTAATAAACTTTACGCATGAGATTTGCAATATTATTTTTTGCCCAAATTTCTTAAAACAATTATCAATCGTTAAGCTAATGATTAAAAATTTTCCAAATACTTGTTATTTGTCTTTTTTATTTTGTAAAAATATAAAAACTATCAATTTAATCAATAATTTTAAAATGATAAAAGAGTGAGCCAAACAAGAAAGCGAAAAATTTGGATAGGAAGAGAAGCCATAAATTTGCATAAAAAAAGAAAAGACAAAAATGCAATGATAAACTTTAACATCAATTTTATCTATCGTTTTTTTTTTTTTTTTTATTTACCCTACTTTATTTTCGTTATTTGAAAAGTTTTTGTAAAAGATTAATTTTATTTTGAAAATGATTTTTAGATTTAATAAGAATTTGATTAAAATAAAAGATTATCATAGTTACCTTTTAATTTAAAACATCATTTCATTCTTCATTAGTTCAAACTGATTAGTTTTATATATCAAAGAAAAAAATTACCAGATTTATCTACTGATTTTATCATTTGTTTTTTTTTTAAGTACTAATTTTAATCCGTTTTACTTGCTATCGATTACTGAACTATTCAATTTCTTTCTTTTTTCATCTTTTTCTGAACTTTTTGAA
>NW_018109050.1:0-1233 GCF_000183805.2 Loa loa | reverse complement strand
AAAAAAAAGCTAAATTGAAAATAATGATAATGTGAAAAATTAATAATGAAAAAGAAAGAGAGAGGGAGAGAGAGAGAGAAATACAAAAGAAATATTAAAAAATATGGGAATAATATGCTAATAAATAATCAAACTTAACATTTACAGTGGACAAACAGGCGCCATTAAATACATTGAGCGCCAAAAGGATATATTGGAAATCGAAAAGTTTCGAACAAAATGCTTTTATTGTTAAATTTGAATTAATTTTTTTTTATTCCATTAATAAAATTATAATCCTCTTCTTTTTTTAAATCCATTACCATTTCCTGTTGATACTTTCAATGGAACTGCTAATCTCCAATGATAATAAATGGTAAAAAAAAATTTTTTTGATGATAAGTGTTTATATTTATTGGATTTTTTTCTTTCTTTTTTTTTTGTAACTAAAACAATAGGTTGAAGAGTGAAAAATTTGCTCATTTCGGCTTGATGAAAATAGCAAATATTTGTAAAATATTGGAAATACACAAATAATACAAGTCAAAATTATCATCGTTTATTGTCATTTGTAAAATTTAAAATTGAAATTGAAAATATTCAGTGGATAATTCAATTTAATTTCATGTACTATCTGATGAAGCATGCAATAATTACTCATTAGCAGTAATAATTTTTATCGTTGAATTTTTAATTTTTCAATTAAAAACATGTGAATAAACAAATTTTTAATATGTGATTTTTAATAATTTTTAATATATGTTTAATTTGATTTCATACATTATCTGATGAGGTTAATATTTTTAATTTTAACATATAAATAAACAAAACAAATCATATTTTTTTCGTTTTAATTTAAACAACGAAACATTCCTGTTAGCATTATTTGATAAAGAAAAAATTGCAGTTTCATTTTTCATTCCAATGCTAATATTTCACATATTGATTTTATTTAATTATAAGTAATGAGAATGGAAAAAATTTTGAAACAAACCTTTTGATGTATAATTAAATTAGATGATGGGAATTTATTCATAGTATGAATAGAAAAAAAAAAAGATTTTGTGAAATGCAATTAATTAGGTAATATTTGTTGATAAATGTTGCACATTCAAAAGAATGAAGAGGAAAATTAAGAAAAAAGAAAGGAAAGAAAAGAAAAAAAAGGAGAGCAAACAAACTTGATTTTATAATTTATATGTAGAAAATTTTTCAAATTTTACAAATTTTTTATATTCCACTTTTCTTTTTTTT
>NW_018109049.1:4681-9308 GCF_000183805.2 Loa loa | reverse complement strand
CAGCTATCTCAATAATTTTCAGTAATTTTCTTCCGATATACGCCTTTGTAATATGGCATATTATTATTTGGGAATGGAAATCAAACATTTCGTTAGGAAAGTTTGATTTAAAGTTCAATATCGAAGCTTATAGAAATTGACAATAAGTTATAATTGCTCATTGTCGTTCGCTTAGCTGTCTCGTTTGATAAGAAATTTCATCACGGTAGTTCACTGAATTCCAGCACAGTTTTTACATTTGCAAATCTGGGAAGATTGATGAGCAGAATTCAATATTTGATTATACTCCAAGAAATTGGCGAAAGGATTAGCAGGGAGTTGAGAAACAATAAAATTGTGACCTGTTTTGAAATATTAGTGGTAATATGAATTGCATTTTATTTACTGATTTAACAGAGTAGTAGTCTATATTTTTATTTTTGCATCTTTTTAACCTTTTTCTTTACTCTGTATTGACTTGATTCTGCGAAAATCGGATGAAATGAATCGTAAGCCTTCACAGAAACTAGAAATCATGTTTTCTGTTACCAGTCACGTTTACACAAAGATTCTGAATGGCTCTTTCTTATTTAAAAATCTTTTGTCCATCATGTTTCATGCAATTATGATTTTATTTCTATTTCGTTGTTAACACATGGTACAACAAAGGAGTGAATTTAATAGAAAGTAAGTTTTCGAGATACGGAAGACAATACAATGCAATGGTTGAACTGAACTAATTCCAAGATCTATTGATCGCTGTTCCAGGATAAGCAGCAAATCTATCTAGAAGTTATTTAAAAACAATGTGCCAATCGATACTAATGCGACACTTCTATACTTCCCTTTCAAAAGTTCTCATAATTAATTAATTTAGTATAAATATAAAAGGACCATTTTCCAAATCTAAATTCTTTGATTCCCAAGAAATAACACTTATTTCTACGCACATATTTATCCGCCATCTTATTAGTTTATTTGCAATTACAGTTATCCTTCTTCTAGGATGATAGGGAACTAGCGAGCCTATTTTGCTTATGAACTTATTTTACCTGACCATTCAAATGAAGCCAATCCGGCATGGGGAAATTCTACCGGAAGCACAAACCATGCCATAGCTCAGAATCTCATTGGGATACGCAATCCTTCTCTCTCATGGCAAAAAGGCTTCCTTGAAGCAGATAAATAAATTAATATTCACCTACCATATTTTGTCAACTTGAGATAATAGAATATCATTGATTCATTTATCATCTACAATATCAAATGAAATAAAAAATATACCACAAGTAATACTCTTAAAAAAATGCAAAATTATCTAATGAACTGTATTAAATAACAATGAAATAATTAATTTTTCATTCTTTCTTATCCTTTCTTTTTTCACCATTAATTATACTTTTATTTTTTATCCTTATATTGTAATAAAAATTTCTTTCCATTTATATATGAATTCTGTTTTTTTTAATTTTTTTTATCTAAAAAATTAATCTGAAAGAAGTATTTTACAATGAAAAAGTTATAATACACAATTTTCGCAAAAAAAAAAAAAAAAAAAAAGAATAAAGAAATGCACATTATCATGCATATTATCGAAATTATTGCAAGACAGTATGTAATACATTGTGGTAACTAACAAATGACAAAGTTATTAAGTATTAAATAATGTTTAAGTAATACATATAGCATGAAAGGAACCATTGAGATGATACCATATTGGAAGGAAAAAAAACATTGTATGATTTTCTGGAATAAATAAAGATTATTCAATTTACAGTTTATGATTTAAGCTATTATGTACTACTTGTATTACCTGATGAATGATATTTACAACTAATAAAAGATTAGAAATTGTGATAATCCGTGATTACAATATCAATTAAAAAAGGGTCCCATTTGATAGAGAGATTAAATCATGATTTATCATAATTATAAGTCTTTCAATTTCCATTTAAAATGTCAAATCGTGATAATAAAAATCATTTCAATAAAAAAGTTTTGAATTGTCCTCTCTGAAATTAAATAATGAAAATAAAACTGCAACCGATGATTTTCAAATCATCCTGTTGACAAAAAAAAAAAACTTAAAATTAAATTTTTTGGAAGCAAATTTTTAGGATATACATTTGCATATACATAAATTAATTAAATTATGAAATTTGTCAATTTATTTCAAAAATAATTCGATCATTTTATGATATTTTCCAATAATATGCAAATTTCTGATATATTTTTAACATTCAAATTTAACGCTTTGAAAATTTTCAAAAGTTAATTATTAATGATATTCCATTACCATCTGTAAATCATTAAACTTTTTCGCGCTGAAATAATCCTCGATTATTTAAGTTATGCATTTCGATCCACCATTCCTTATCATTTCTGTTAAATGGCATATCAGATGATGTAGATGATAAGAAAGAATTATTGTAGATAAGAGTTTTAATATCATATTTTTGCATATCTTTTGCATCACTTTTTCGATTTCTTCTCTTATCAGATAATACGAATTGCTTATGATAAAATTGATTGATAGAAATGATAATAAAATAGATGAGCGCAATTGCAATAATAGTCGCTATAACTTCTAAGATAAGAAGTATTAACAAATATACGGTGTAATTTGGGAACTGAAATAAATTTTTGATTATTATTTTATGGTAATTTACAATTTAAAAAATTTCAAATAATAATTTGCATAATTATATGTTGCATTAATAATAAATGGAATGAAGGAATATTTCGGAAAACTTACATTTGAAATAATTTTAACAGTTATAGTACGGATATTATTTGCTTCATTTGCTACATCTGTTATAATTTGCTCTAATTTGGCCGAGAAATGATTCACTTCCGGTAGAGCTTTTTCAAACTCATTATCCATTCGATATAATGCCTGATGTATTTTTCCCAATGTCCACCGAATATTACGAATTTCATCATCAGCTGTCATCTATGATTAAATTAAATTTTAATTAATGTTAACAAGAATTCTATTGTATGCATCTTATTTCCATCTTACTTCTGATTTACTTTCGGTAGAGTTTTTTTTCAAATTCTTGAAATACAAAAATGCTACGAACTCATTTCTTAATTTGATGCATTACGAGAAGCATTTTAAATCATTAATATTTAAGTATCATTTAACAAAATGAAAAGTCTTGTAAAATTGTGATAAAATTCAAAAAATTAGCTCATAAAATTATTTTAGATAAAGAGAAAAAATCAAAAATTTATTACATCTTCAATTTTAAATCAAAGAAATCAAAAAAAAAATTTCTATTTTTCAAGTCGATTTTAACTTTAATTATTAAAATTTAAAATTATTTTTTCCATAAATTTTATGCAAAAATTAAGCAAAGCATCGGTTTTTTCTTTTCCTAGCAAAGAAATCATTATTGTTAAACAACAAAATATGTTAATCATTTGATTGCTTTCTTTTCATGTCTATCAGAAAACTTGACAATTTTATAATTTGCATTTTTGAAATTTAAATACCAAAATATTTGTTGGAAATGTTTTTTCCTAATGACGTATATATACGCAAAATTTCTAACAAGTACTCAGCAAAATTAAAATAGGTCAAAGGGTAAAGAAAGAACGAACGAATGAAAATAAATATTCTTCTAAATTAATTTGTCTAATTTTACCTCTAAAATTTAATTATTTATGCATAAGATAAAATTAATCAAATCTTACCGATGAAAATTGATTGTGTTTGGAAGAATTTGAAATGTTTTATTTCACGAAAAAGTCTTTCTAAAGATATTTGTAAAACGATAATTTCATTTTATTCTGAAGCATTTGTTATTAACCAATTATGTTCTATAAGCAGAGGAAAAATATAACTGAAAAAAATTCGTTTTTTTTTTTGTCATAAGAAATATAATTAATTAAAATAATGCCATAGCATCAAATACTGGTGTAATATTAAATGAATTAGAAATGAACAGGCAGGTAAGATAATATTTATTAATTAAAATTTGTTTTTTCCTAAAAATAAAGTAAAATGAAATACCGGCATTATTACTGACAACAGAAGGCACAAATGATTAAATAATCATTTTCTATTCGAAAAAAAAAAATGGGAAAAAAAAGAAAAAGAGAAATGATGAGATCATTAATACATATGACTAATTATGAAACAATTAAATTTATAGTTGTAATGGAAAGACAATAATTATTGTAAATTAGAAAAAATCATAAAATGATATCTGACCCAAGAGATATCTTGAAAACATTCGAACATTCTAGATTATTTTATTAATTAAAGAATATTGAAAAGTTTAAATATAATGAATTCATTCATACATTTTTGTTTGTTTGTTTGTTTTTTTTTTCTAAAAAGATATACAAATAAAAATGGAAAAATTAATTTGAATATAAATCTAATAAATGGAATAATAATTGTATTTAAATGTTTAACTAATCCAATATTATAACATCATTCATTATAATTTTATATCGAATAAAAAACTTTTGATTTTTCTAATATTATCACTGATATGATAATATTTCATTGTTGCTTTAATTGTGTTTTTCTTTTTTTTTTTTTAGTTTGAAAAACAAATTTAAATTAACAATAAAATGTGAGGAAAACAAAATTTTCGTTTTCTTCTTACAATAAGTAATTAAGCAAAAAATGAAG
>NW_018109049.1:2755-4502 GCF_000183805.2 Loa loa | reverse complement strand
AAAAAAAAAAAAAGAAAGGGTAGAAAAATAATTAATGATATTAGACAGTTTGTTAAGAAAGAAGAGATTATAATGCGAAAAAAAAGAAGGGGTGAAAAATAATTAATAATATTAGACAATTTGTTAAGAAGAAAAAAAAACAAAATTAAAAGAATTATTGCATATTCATTATGTAAACATTATTCATAACTTATTTATTGATTAAAGTAAAAACATTTCGAATGCTACCATTAACATTGATATTGATATTTAATAAAATCATAACTCTATTATATAATCTTAAATATAATAGAATTATGATTCATTTTAATTTTAAATTTTAAATTATTATACAAAAAAATAAATGTGGAATTATTATGAGAAAACAAAAAGTTTGTTCCAAATTATGTTTCTATTTTTTCTTTCATAATTTCTACAACTGTCAAATTCAAATTATTAAATAAAAAAATAATTAATTGCCATCGAAAAAGTTCAACTATATTATATATTTGAAGTTAAAATTCATAAATTATAATTAGAAAATTTTGCTAAACTTTCAAGCTTAAATTACTAAAATAACAATAATTTTCAACTACTAATTAAATTAATTGATGAAAAAAATATATATAAGGAAATAAATTTGTGCATTTTCTAACAAATGTTTTAAACTTGAGCAACACTTTTTGTAAATGTTGTTGTAGGAATGTTTAATGTTCCAGCACTTGTTGCTATTATTGTTGTTGTTGTTGTTGCTGTTGTTGTTGTCGGTGTTGTTGTTGTTGCTGTTATTGTTGTTGCTGTTATTGTTGCAGCATATTGTTCATTGTTGTATGATGTTGTATAATTATGATATTGTAATCGTTGAGAAATATCCAATGGTGTTCCTATAAATTTACTTAAATTTATATCTTTTTTCGCAAAAAAAAAAAAAATCCATAAATAATTCATAAAAGTAAAAAAAAAAAAGTAAAACTAACTTTATTTTATTATATCATTCCATATATTTATTATCAATTTTTTCACAAATCAATTTAATCTAATAAATTTAATCATTTTGTTAATTTAATCATTTAATCAATTTTTAATATTTTAATCAATCTAAACATTTAATCAGTTTAACCATTCGATCGATCTAATCATTTTTTTTTTTAAACTGATTTTCTTTTTAACTCATTTTTGAACCAGTTTTTTTTTTTTGAACTACTTTTAAACCAAATTTTTCTTTGAAGTAATTTTTTTTTTCAACTTATTTTTATGCTAATTTTTTTTTCAACTCATTTTGATACTAATTTTCTTTTGAACTAATTATTTTTTCTTTCCTTTGAATACATAACTCATTAATTATGCATATTTATTTAAACAAAAAACTTTAAACTTCAGCACAACCTTTTTGCTGCAAATTTAATTTAAAATGTTATATTACTTTTTTCATTTTTCTTTTTTTTTTATCACTAATTAAATATAGTTATATGCATGATTAGTTCAAAATTTTTGATTCAAATTCTGAAAAAAGAAAAGAGGCAAAAAAATATCATAAAATAAACTTCGCTTTTTAATATCGCCATTAATTTGAAGACCAACTCGTCTTGGTTCATGTTCCATATCCATTGATATTGAGACATGATCTTGTTTGAAGATATCATTGGATTTTATTCTGTACTGCTCTTTCCCATATGAATGATTTGTTTCTAATATTATAAATCCTTTTTTTTTTTTTTTTTATTTTTAGTTAAGTTAAATTTTAATTTAATTAAAAATTAAAAAATTT
>NW_018109049.1:0-1668 GCF_000183805.2 Loa loa | reverse complement strand
TCATTATAATTCAAATATTATCACATTTCAATGAGTTTTTTGAAATTTTAAGATTAAAATTAAATCAAATTTAATTGCAAAAATGTTACTTACTAATTAATTTTATCATTATAATTTAAATACTATTACATTTCAATGAGTTTTCTAAATTTAAGATTAAAATTAAATCAAATTTAATGCAAAAATGTTATTTACTTACTTAACTTATTTACTTGTTTACTTGTTTACTTATCTAGCATTAAAAAAAATTAAAATTTATCATATCTTTCGAAATTAAATGATATAATAAAATTCTTATTACCTGTGATATAGTATTAGCAATATGATTTGACATAATTTCAGCATCAATAGCTATACCTGCTATTGAATGATCAAATGTATCTAATGTTAAATTAATCCTAAAATTTTAAAATAATTAAACTTTAAATCAATATAGTTTGAGAAAAAAAAAGATAAATAAAAAAATATTGATAATAATGAAGTATTGGAATATGCAATAGAATGAAAAAATACAAATTAGAGAAGTGAATGAAGATGTAAAAAAAAAAAAAAAAAATTGTCACCTGGATGCAAGTTGTCCATTTGTGAATTAATATGACCAACCAGATTACCTAGTTGAGCTAATGTATAACTCAGCTCTTCAATTGTTTTATCCACTGACATAATGATTCGATCGTTTCTATTTAATCAATATTTGCTTTTCATACCTGTAAATCTTTTTGAATTTAGATGCTAATTTAAAAAATGAAATCGAAATTTCGAAGAATTGAAAGATAAACATTTCGAAAGTTAATTTTATCATCTATTATCAGTTATCACTTCATGTTATATCTTAAAAAAATTGAGTACTAGTACGAAATAAGCATATTATAGTGAGTAGATGTGTAAGATATATGATATTGATGACAACTATTTTTATTAATTTGATTTAAAAATCGGAAAAGTTTTCTTTTTCTTTTCTTTCTTTTTTTACTCTAATATTGGAGAGAAAACGGAAAAAATGTTAAAATTACCTAGTTTATTTGTTTGAATGATAGCCATTGATTGCCTTTCATACAACCATAATCAGTAATTGATTTGTAACGTAATTATTCGAATTTCAAAAATTAATTTTAATTAACAATATAAATAATTGAAAATAGAAACTGTTGCTAATTCATATGAATCGAAATAATATTCATAAAAGTGAGATATTTTTTAAAAAAAAAATAGAAAATATAACGAAAATGAAAAGTTCATGATTCATTACAAAATTCATCAAAGTTTAAGCTTACAAAAGTAATAATCAGAAAAATATCACACTATTATCAGTATCATCACTATCACTCATTGTCATTTTCATTTATTTATTTATTTACTTATTTCTTTATTTATTTATTATTGCTATTATTACTATGTCATTATTATCATCATTATTATTATCATTATTAATAGCATTTTTCTTTTTTTTTGAAAAGGGAAAGTGTTGAAATTTATTGCCATTTTCATTTATTTATTTATTTATTCACTTATTTATTTATTTATTTACTATTATAATAATATCATTATTATTATTATTATTATTATTATTATTATTATTATTATTATTATTATTATTATTATTATTATTATTACTATTATTATTATTATTATTATTATTATTATTATTTTATTATTATTATTATTATT
>NW_018109048.1:7759-9341 GCF_000183805.2 Loa loa | reverse complement strand
GAAAGAAAAAGAAAAAAAGGTTAATGAATAAAACATAATTGAAGAACAAAAATGGAAAAGATGAGACGAAGAGAAAAGCAGAATGGAATTTAAAAATGAAATAAATTAATAAAACATATTGTAATTGATAATAAACCTATGGGAACGAAACATTCAACAATAATTTTGCCAATTTACTAAAGTATTATTAATTATTTATAATTTTTAAATGTCCATTAGTAATGAAAAATTACCCATAAAATTAATTTTCTTTTTTCTATCAAATTATATGCTATGCAATTTTTTTGTTAAATATTTTTTCACAATTTTTTCTTTTTTTGTTTGAAGAAAAAAAACAGCAAAGAATATGACTGATTTGAAAAATAAATTTTAAATGAATTAAAGCCAATAAATTTTGTTAATAAAAATAAAATCTGAAATAAAAAATCAATAATTACAATTTTATTGTAATAAATTAGGATAGCGTAATGATAATCCAAAAATAATGTCATTGATATAATTAAATACATTGGTGTAGAAAGAAAAAAAAAAAAAATAGAAAGTGATTTATTAATATAAACAGATAATTGATGAGGTGTTTAGTTGAACAGTTGGGATGAAATTAAATCGAAAATATAGAAAATATCGCTATTTCAACTTAATTTAAGAATTTTAAAAATTTTATCTCATTTTAAACGGAAAAGAAAATACGATGAAATTGTTGATCCAATTGATAATTAATCCTTATTATCTATTATCAGTTCAAATTTTCATTCATTTTCATTATCGTATTTCAGCTTTATTACACAAAATATTGATCTCCTAATAATATAAGATAAAAGTTATGAATTTTATTTTAAATCATTTTTCTATTTTAAATTACTCCTATTTTAAGTTCTGTTTTAAATTGTTTACAACAGCAACTTTTACTCAAAATAAAAAATGGATTGATTAATTATGAAAATATCAAATTGTATATAAAGAAGGTTAATTTAAAAATTCAAATTGATTTGAAAATTTTACTAATAAAAATTACTATAATACAGAAATATTAAACAATGATCTAATATAAATAAAATTTTTAATACATTACTATCAACGAAGTTTGCATCCTTGTTGAATAGAAGTGAAATTATCACTAGCAATCGATTATATGGTTTAAAATAAATAACTTTTGTAATCATTCTTTATCACTAATTCCTTATCACTTATCCTATATCCAATTTTTGTTTTTATCATAAATATTCCACTTCTTTCAGCTATTATTGTTTTAAAATTTACGTGAAATCATTCATTAACATTTAATTCATTGCATTTGTTAAAGTTTTTTTTTTCCAATATATTTAAGCTTTTTTTTCTTCTTTTTTTTAATCATAATTATTCTTCTCATTGTTAATTAAATTGTTTACTATCCATTTGTTTATTTGTAACTCATTAAATATTATTATTTTTATACATGCATTTAAGATTTGATATATTTATATTAAATAATATAAAGTTAATTGCAACAATTAACCTGAGATTCTTTTTTGATACAATGCAATAATGGATGCAATCCTTCTTTTTTTTTTTTCCATTCCTTTTGTAAATAATTTGTTTATTT
>NW_018109048.1:3822-7063 GCF_000183805.2 Loa loa | reverse complement strand
AAATTTAAAAAAAAAAAAAGAAAAATTCAATTCAAATAGATAATTACATAAATGCAACAAAAATGCTACCAATAATAAATGAAAAAAAAAAGAAACAAAAAATTGAGAAGAAATGATAATAAAATCAATTAACGCATGAAATTGAATCACACTTTTTGAACTTATTTTAAAAGTTTGAAATTTTTTTTGAAAAATAAAAAGAAATAATTATCGAAAAATCTATTGAATCAATCATTTTGCTTACTTTGCACAAAATGACATTTGTTTCACTTCTTTTTTCTTTTTCTTTCTTTTTTTTCTCTCAATACTATTAAAATTTTCAGTTTTTTGAATTTTTAAGGAATAAAGATTTTTCAAAATTTTATTTGTAAATTCTTCTTCAAAACATATTGCGCCTGCGCAAATTTCTCATGTTCATAATTAATCATCATTGTAATGATTAGAAAAATAAATAAATAAATAAAATAAAGCAATGTTAGATTCTTACCTAACCAACATTGTCACAATTTAATCACGTATTATTTATTTAACGGCGCTATTGCCTAATCATGATCTGCTATTGCCTAATGGCGCTATTGTCTGATCAACTATTTGCTATTGTCTAGCAAAGGTTAGTAATGTTAAAAATACTACCAATGCTGCATAACATACAAATAATAATTGGAATAATTTCGAAAGTTTAAATTATTGTTCTGAAAAAAAAAATAAAATAAAAAAATGAAAAAATAAAAAAAATGGTAAAAGAAAAAAAAACTAATAAATCAAAAATGAAATTTTTTTTTGAAGTGTTTTATTTTTGAGAAAATAATACATTTGACATAATTAATTTTAATTTATTTTGTGAAAATATTGTCAAAATTTAATGAATTAATAACAATAATAATGTTTCGTTTATTTTTGGGATATAAATATGGACGAATAAAAAAAAAAAAAAAGATATCATTTAAAACACAAAAAAAAAAACTTTTTATCAATTTAAAGAAATTGAAAAAAAAATGCGAATGTCTGATAAAGTATCAAAATTAACAACCAATTATTTTCAATTGTTAACATAGTTTTAATTTTAATTGAAAAATAATTTAAGGAAATATTTTTCTTATCAATAAGAATATCATGAAAATATTTATGATTATAAACGATCAATTCATTGATCCATTAATCCATTGACTTCTGAAGTATTGTTTTCAGTAATCCTTTTTTTTTTTTTTTTTTTTTTTGAGCAATATTAAAATCCAAATATTTAACAAATTAACACTTCAAAAAATAAGAATGGTAGTATTTTTTGTAGCAAATTAGTAGTTTATTTTATCTAAATTTTTTTTTTTGTAATTAACAAATGAATAGCTATGATAATTAAAATAACAATGAAATAAAATTATTTGTAAGTATTTCTCCTCCCATTCCACTCATTTTTAATATTTGTTTCGAGAAGAGAATTTCAGTAATATGTATTTCATCGGATGACATACAATATTTAACCTTTGATGTCGCATTTACTACAACAATCCTTCTTACAGAATACTAATCGTTGAAATTTTCGAAGAAGAAATTAAATCATTCATTAATTTGTAATTTTTAAAAAAATAAATCGAGGTGAATATAATTGAAAATGTTTCGTTGAACAAGTTAAACTAAATGTTTAGGGTTTAAGTTAAATCAAAATTTAAATTTTTTAAAGATTTATAATTTATTTTTAGACCATAGAAGTGAAAGTTTGCCAATGATTGCATAAAATAAAGATGATGAAAAATTTTTTCGTAATTAAATTTTATCACTGGTATGCTGATAAAAATTATCGCATTACTACAATCATTAAAATTATAAATGAAATTTACTGAAAAACTCAAAATACTTTATTCGAATGAAATGGAATGAAAATGAAAACAAAAGACAATAATTATTGATTGTTGTAAAATGTCGAAAATTTTGGCTAATTGAAGTAAAAATTGATATATTTTAATGACATGAATTAATATGTTTCATCTTGATGAAAAGAAATTTCAATGATTTAAGCTATTAAATCATATGGCTTGATTTAATAGCTTGTAATTCCTACCATATAAGCTAATGAAATGATAAATACAACAAGTATGCTTTAGATGTAATCAGCTGATGATATGAAATGATATTAAATATGCTACTTTCAATTATTAATATCCTTTACCGTATTATTATTATTTTGGATAAGTCGTTAGCAGCTTTAAACTCGTATTTTAAACAAATAGTGCGCTTATTTAGCTTTTTATTCTATAAACCGGAATAAGTAATCCGGTTGAGCTAGCTTACGTAGTATGTTTGTTACGGAAGGAAAATATATGCCCATATGTTTAGCATAAATATAGTAAATCTATTATAATTAATTTAAAAATGTGTAATTATATTGGTAATCTTGAACTGGAATTGTTGTAATGATAATGCTCGATCTATACCAACTTGTTAAAATTTTCTAATATTTTAACATTTTCAAAAATTACAAAAAGATGAATATTCATGAATTTAGGTTGGAAAAAATTTGAAAATTGGCATAGATAAAATTGAAATTTCTATATCTAGAAAAACAGACATGGTGGTTTTTTTAACTTCGGAGGGGAAAAATACCATAAATAAGTTGATATTAAAAATAATTGGTTTTCAAACACTGACTAATTTCGATTCAGATGGTCTGATTTGTTTTTTTTTAAGTTAAAATGATAGTTTAATAATAAATTTGTCATTTTTCAAAAATGTTGAAGAATCTAATAATTTCAAATTTCAAAATCTGAATTATTAATTTCTCCTTCACAACAATTTATGCGCTCGAATCATTGCAAAACAAAATGCTAAATTCATAAATATGCTTATTTTAATCCAAACATTTTCATTATTTTATAATCGTTTTTGTTTTTTTTGCAGGGAAAAAAAAGGAGTGATTCAAAGTTTATTTATAATTGATATAGCAGTGAAGTTAGTCATTATTGTTTAGAAAATATTATTTTTCTTTTTTTTTTTGTAAATTAAATTTTAACTTTCTTTCATATTCGTTTCATTCGTTTTTTTTTTTGATTTATTTATTTATTTTTTTTCATCATTTTTAAATCAAACAATATTAGTTGTCTAAATTTTGCTCTCTTTTTTGTTTTTTTTTTCTTTGAAAAATAAAATTTTTATAAATTTCTTGAAAATTATATTATTTTGTTAGTTTACATTTTGCAATTAATTCGTTTTGCTCCGGTTCTCTTTTTAATTTAAAAAAAAAAAAAAA
>NW_018109048.1:0-3600 GCF_000183805.2 Loa loa | reverse complement strand
AAAAAAGAAAAGTAAAGACTTTCTGCTTAATATTTTAAGAAAATTTGACAAACAATCGAAAAAAAAATTCATATCAAGCCAATATGGTTAATTAATTAATTGTAAACTTTAACCTTTTAAGATATACTTATTTTAAACAATACCACTGTTATCATTGTTTGCGATTAATTTTAATCTAACTCTGATAATTTTATCGCGCAATAATACATCAATAAAAATAAGCGAAGCAAAAAATTAGCACAATATTATCTATCGTATTGGATTAATTTAAAAATTTCAAATGATCATTAAAATTTGGAAAATATGAATTCAATGTTTTGACAATTTTAACAATCTTATTATTTTCGCTTGATTGAATTTTTTTTTTTAAATAAACGTCACCATAATCACATTACTCTTTCTAATGGAACATTGTCATTTTCTTTTCAAACACGACAATTTTTCGTCATCGTTGATATTCTCATATCATTTATATTACAATCATATCCGTAAATACAATAATTTGATGTGATCATGTTTACGATTATTGAAATAACAATTCACTGATTACAAACTTATCAAAGAAAAAAAAATTGTTATCACTTTTTTTTAAATTGATAATTTTAATTTTCATTTGATATTTAATATTTATAATATTATTTACAACAAGATTGTTTCTTTATGATTTTAAAGTTTATAAATGATATTGATTTAACATTTCATTAAAAAGATTCTTAAACGATACAATTTATTACTAATCCGTAATTATATATCATGTAACACCAATCCGGTATTCCATACAATGGAGCATTAATCCGGAATTGTTCCGTATATGGTATACCAGATTAGTTTTTATTTTCATGAATCAGTCAATCTCTGTTATTAATGAGTCAAAAGCAGAAAAAAAAGAAAACAAAAAAAAAAAAACGAAAAAAGCAGTAAAAGTAGAAAAAACTATCGAAATTTTAGATATATAGCAATGAGTGATAAATTTTATCATCGAAATAATAATTTAAAATAATAAACAAATCCTGTTATTCAATTTTTGATTGATAATTTTAATTACATTCTTAATTGAACGATGAAATTATGTTTAACAATTAGGAAAGAATTAAATATTCATTTTACTAATAATAATTAATTGATTACAAATAATATCATTGGAAACTTTTCCCTCTTATCATAAATACAATTTAACATTAATAAAAATTCAATTTCTTAAACTGTTAATAGTAAAATTCAATTTTCCTATAATGTTATCGAAATAAAATTATCATCAATTCTAACAAAAAAAAAAAACGAAAAAGAAAAAGGAAAAGAAAAGCTTTTATATTCTCATCAGTAATAGCATTATAACAAAAGATAAGTGGGAAAGGAAAGCAATTAAAGGTAATAATTTCCGATAAATATAATAATATGAAATGATGACAAATTGGTGACAATTATTATAACAATATGGGGAATTGCTTTAGAATTTATGTGAACAATAAACGGAAAATTAAAAATAATTCAATGTAATTTGTGAATGTTTATAATGTATGACAAATTTTATTTTATTTAACTTAAAAAAAAAAAAGAAAAAACTTTATTTATCTATAATATATTTACTATTTTATTTACTTTTGTTCAATTAATTTTTTTATTAAAAATTATTAATTATTAAATGATGTTATTTAAATAATAATGAGGTTATTAATGAATAAATAATACATTATGATTGGTAATTTTTGTGAAATTTTGATTTATAAAAATATTTTTAATTATTTTTTATGTAATATTTTTAATTTTAAAAGAAACAATAAAATGATATTTTTATCAATGACAAATATATTGCAGAGTTAACAACAAATTATCTGTTTTTAGCTCAATATTATAAATTAAATTCAAATGTTAAAATGTTATGCATGCATTGCATGCAGCGTTTTAAATTCAAATGTTAAAATGTTATGCATGCATTGCTTGCAGCGTTTTAAATTCAAATGTTAAAATGTTATGCATGCATTGCTTGCAGCGTTTTTAACTATATTACTGTAAAACAACAATCAAATTGTTTCAAATGATAACAATCACTAAAAAAAAGTATTACTTATGCTAACAAAAAATGCTTATTAATTTCATCAAATTTTTTTCTGATATCTTATATTCATTTAATTTAAAAAAAAAAAACTCATGTTTGTTTATTATTTTTTCAAAAAAAAAAATTAAAATAATTTTAAAATTTCTAAACTTTGAAGTTTTGATCAAAAAATTATTCACTAAAATACGCAGTCAATTTATTCATATTTGTATGAGTGATTCATATGTTTGATGCTTATCTTTGAATATTATTAGCAAAATTTTAATTAGTTAAAACTACAAGATAAAATGGGCGGATTATATTTCAAATATATGGTGTAAAATTGTGAAAACAAATTACATCTGTTAAATTTCTTTTTCTTTTTCTTTTTATTTTTTTTATTTTTAAATTATAACTTATCTTTGGTAGTATTTCAGTTGTAATATTCGGATAAATTATCAAAAAATAATTTCAATCAATAAAGGAAGAATTTTTGTCCAAAAATTTTGGAGGGAAAAAAAAATTTTTTTTTTTAATTCCAACTTTTTTTTTAATTTTTTAATTCTTCTAAAATAATAATTTCATTTCATTTGTGTTAAATTGTTTTCATACAAGTCTTTGATCAAACTGTTGGTTATTTTTACCTCCTAAATTTTTGTCCCAATGATTAATTCATTAAAGGGATTATTTGAAGTTACTTGAAATTGACATATATGTCTATAAATTGAACTCATGCTATTTTTCCGTGTTCTAGTATTATCAAATGGAGAGATTTCATTATTCAACCATTTAATTATTATCAATTTTCATCTATCTTAAAATTGATAAAAATTGTTGATACTACTAATCCTATTTCATTATATTGTAATTAACCGGTAATTTTTCCATTACGAAATATTTTAGAAATCGGAATAAGTGTCTACAAATCAAATATGGCGATAATTTTTCCGCCTAAAATTTTACTCCCAACAATTTAATAATTTTTCCGCCTAAAATTTTACTCCCAACAATTTAACTTATTAATGAAATTAGTGATAATATTAATTTTATCAAATTAATTCAAATAATATTAGAATATTAGAAATGGTTAAATGTTCTGTTTAATGATATACACAATGTTGATGTTATTCCAAGAATAAACTGAATATTATCTTGTCTAAAATATTAGGCATATATTATAGTGCAATGTTAACTTACAATTAATTCTAATAAATTCGTTTAAAATCACAATAAACACATTTGTAAAGCATTTAATAGACGATTCGTTTAAGTCTAATATTGCTAAAATAATTTGAATAAATTAGTTGAAGTTAAGAATAACCTCTGAAATTAATTTATTAAAGGATATAATATTACAAAAAGTAATGTAATTTTAAAATTTTAAAATAATGGAAACATCATTTTTGTCATTGATTTTCTTCATTATCAATTTACTTTTTTCCAATTCAACCCTTTTCGCTTTTTGGTTTTTTTCTTTTTTTTTCGTTTTTTTTAAATTCAGTTTGCACAAAATCAGTTTTTTAAATCAGTTTTTTCTTTTTTTTGGAAATACTTTTATCATTTCT
>NW_018109047.1:6343-9350 GCF_000183805.2 Loa loa | reverse complement strand
CTGCGACATCATGTACAAGGAAACCTTGAAAAAATTTTATGCATAATTAGGTAATTTGATTTATCCCTTATTTTTTCTCCTAATGAAAATTCTAATTTATACAAAGAATGAATAGCAAGGTATTGCTTAAATTATTGTTAAAATTTAACTGTTAATATTTGAAGTAATTAATTAATTTGAAACAGAATCAATAATTAAATCATTTAAGATTTTTTTGCTGATGTAACTGAATTACAATTCACTACAGTCGGCGGAACAAAGATGACATAAGAAAACCAGTGGAAAGATTAGGAAGTAGGCATAGTTAAATAAGTTATTAAAGTTTTAAGCTACCGCTATGGTTTTGGGAATTCAGGAAGTTCTTGTCATCCATGCAGTACGTGTGGAACCTGTTGATGCAATAAGGAATAAGATTCTGAAAGCCATCAATTGCAAATTATAGTACAGCTTTTAACGGAATTTCGCCTTTTTGATTTCTCGGGTTTAATTCAATTTTTAGTTATTTGCACTATTTTTTATACGTCTAATTTGGTACACTTTAATTTAGTGCATTCAATGCAATACACCTATGGTTACACACACATATATACAAAATGCCACTGATGAAACTTCACTTGTCGGCGCATTGATTTGAAATACTTCAGTTTCAACAATTAATGCAGACATACATCTGTAGCTGTTCTCACCCTTTTGAGGATCATAGGCTTATTAGCAGGACGAAAGAAGGTATGAGTAGATCGGCCAATTCATTCAATTCAGTCTGTGCTCTTTTATCAATCTGTTTTTCGCATTCCCTTATCATCAACGTCTAAATGACGAAAAGACCTTAAATTTAGCAGTTTCTTTTGCCGTTTCTGTCATCACGACTTTCAGATTCGCTTGGTACTCAAATTCGTATGACACGAAGGTAAAATTTAGGATGACTCACATGTACGAAAAATTGAAAGAAAAGTTTGATTTGTAGGGTTTGATTTGGAAGGATTTGTTCTCTGGCACAAACGAATATTCTGAGAAGGTATTCTTCGTTCGGTTCAGGAGGAAGTTATTTATTCGCAGAAGATAGATTGTAATAAGAGGGTAGTAGTAAATGTTTATTGGAGAGTAAAGGATACAATATACGGTGCAGTCCTTGGTTGAGTGTTTGACAAGGAAAATGATCAAGTTATAGCCTTGAGTATATATACAATTTTAATTAACACAATTGAGCATATGTGGGGGGTGTGGTTTATAACAAGCATTACATTAGATTTTCCTTTGGATAAAGAGAAACTGTCAAAATCCGATTACAACAAAAGGCTCTGTTTGCAACATTAAGCATTGCAATTAAGATTGGTTCTTAGACAAAGAAATTTAGCTTATGAGTGTGCTTTGTTACATTAAAAAAGGAAAGGATGTGAACGTAGATGAAGATAACAAAGAAAAACGCATGAGACAATGAATTTGAGGGATGTAAAATTGCTTAAATGATTCATGACGTTGTTACAATTTGTGTGATTGATTTATATATTAGTTTATTTAGTCATTTTATTTTATTTGAAGCTTCGCGGTATTCGAAATTCGCGACTTCATATAGATGATGTAATATTTACATCAATGGGAAATGGTGGGTAGTTGACATTAAACGTCAGCAGTTGAATGAATTTTGAATTTGTACGTATTGGACAATCTTTGTTCTTTAATTCAATATTTGTACTGAATGATTTGCATATTGTTGTTGCAGGAATTTTTGCTCAATTCCTTTTTTAATTAATTTTCCATATATTATCAAATCAATGACACTGGTTAGGTGTGATTTATTCATCAATAATTAAACCATTTGACAATTAAAGATGTGCATTTGTGTATTACATATCTGTGTTAAAATAAAATGAGGTCTCGAAAAAATGATTATAAAAACAAGTTGAAAAAATAAAATAATATCATGTCATTAATTGGGTTAATGATTTTTTTCGTCACTTACTTTTGTTTACTTACATGATGAAAATTATGTAAACTATGAGTTATAAGTTTGAGTAGCAGAAAAATTACAATGATATTTAGAAGAATGTAAATCAGTCTGTGGGAAAATTAATTAATTTTCTAATTACTACAGTAATCTGAAAAAAAGTGGTAGGACAATTACAGCTAAAATATTATGTTGCAAAATTCGATTTCTTGTATCGAAGTTGTGAAATTTGATAAAACTCTAATTTTTTAAAATCTTTTTCAAAAGCCATCAAAATTCAGCCTTAAAAATATCAGTAATGTTGAATTACATCTAATGAATCAATCATTCATATGCTTCACCATTACTATTCCATGCTTCTATTATTCAGTGTTGTTCGAATTTGTATTTTCTCATATCCCATAATTTGTTCAAAATTTCTAAACACCGCTCGAAAATTTTTTTGGCATTGAATGCTTGTCTGACAATTTTGCATGGAAGTAATTAGCATCTATTAATAACTCCAATTTTTGTGTGTTTTTTTCAGTTTGATAGGAACTACACCAAAAGCATTGCTCAAATGTATGATAAACAGTTCAAAGATCAATTACCATAAAAAACGCCTTCCATTGTACAATCGACATTCCGTCCATATAGACATCAACCCCAATACTTCTCCATTACTCTATCATGATCAGTGAGACCGTACTTTAAAACTGAGTCCGGAATGGATTTAATATAAAGAATACGTTGAGAAACTCAACGCTTATTAGTGAGTTCAAATGAAATTTTGTTTGGTACACTTTGTTGTTTATTTGGTTTGGCGAAATTTATGTTTTCGGAATGGAAGATACTCAATACTCGTGTCACAACATTATGTGTGTTACGGTCGAATGTTAAGAATCACCAAAAAAAAGTTGACAGCTTAATTAATTCATTAGCATTTGTTTATTTTCTTTATTTATGAAGAAAAAATGAACAAAAATTTAAATAATAAGCAGAGGGATCAATTTCATTCAATATGACCCAATTTTGTAGAATCGGCGCACATAAACAGTTTGAGTTTTTTGCGTTAGTAGTCTT
>NW_018109047.1:0-5850 GCF_000183805.2 Loa loa | reverse complement strand
TGGTTGGAGTCTCGCGAATCAAAATTCGCGACAGTCTTGATGTCAGTGCTTTGAATAAGTCTAATAACAGGAGGTGTACTACTTCTGCAATACAAGGATTGCTAAGTGGTGCATGCAAAGAAATACGAACGATGCATTTGCATGCAAGCTTACATACACGATAGCATTTTATGGATGTATCCATCACTTAGCAATTGCGTGAAAAGAACTCTGTCAATCCGAAAGTTGTCATTCCAGGACGTATTTTGAATTATAGCAGTATTATAATAATGACTGATGCCATCGTTAATATCATCGTGAATGAAAACATCGTCTCTAATATCATCGTCAATGTAAACCATTCATCGGTAATACCGAAGTTCTAAAAAACCTTGGATAAACTTTTATCCTAATTGAAACCTTGAAAGATTTTAATATAATCGTAAGCAAATAAGTTGATTTCGCTAAAAACAAATATTTCCGCACCGAAATGCTCTGCCGGTCGGGGAATGATGCTAATTAGAGGAAAATTGAATGGAAGGAAGAGGGCGAAAATTGAGAATATATCCTCGAACTTCAAATTATTATAAGGTAATTGGTGGAAATAATTGGGTGAATCATAGATAAATTTAATTTGAGTCTTTAGCAGCCATTGGAGGTGATGAAAACATCAGAAGTTTAGTGTTCACAAGTGAATTTGAACAAAATTATTGAAAATTTTAGTATAGCTAGTTGTAATGAAATTATGCAGTTATTAGCAGAGTTATCTGTAATACTATTCATCAACAATACGACTATAAACTGTTGCATAGCTTCTGCCGGAATTTTTCTCTTTTTGATTACCGGATTTTAATTCAGTTTTAAATTCTTTCTATCATTCTTTATACCTTTAATTTAGTGCATATAGGCATACTATGCAAAGTGCCACTGATGGAACTCTACTTATGGACGTACTATTTGAAATATTTCAAATTCAATAATTACTTATTGCATTGCGATATACATCACACGTGGCAACACAAAGTTGAATGATATGGAGGTTTAAAGTTAAAATTTAGGGTGACACAGAAGTTGTAATACTTGCGTAAACGGTAATTATGCATTTAAAAAGAATTTTTTATTTGCATGAAAAAAATCATAAATGGGAGGCTGCAATACTGATGGATAATTATCACTAAACACTAGCGCTTAAATGATTTTTTAATCTGTACCATATTCATTATAATCCTATCTGTCTTCCTTCACCCAACATTGGCACTGATTGATTTGCATATTGTTGCAGAAATCGTCGGTTAATATCTCTTTCAATGAATTTCTCCATATAATATTCAAATATATTTTTTTTTCAAAGATTGCATCAATTTTCGGAATCCCGTGTTATGATTAACTAACTTCTTCATAATCCATTCGATGATCAAAGGTGTATTCGGATGTTTATCTCAAAAATAGACTAATAATGTATCATTAGTTGGTCCAATGATGGTGTCCCACAACTTTGATTCATTATGACATTTATGCAAACTATGGAGTAATAAGTTGAAATAGCACGATTTATAAGAATATTTTGATGAGACAAATAGACATGGAATCATTTGTATTACTGCACAAACGAATACGAAAATAATGACTAAACTACTAAATAAGCAATTTTTGGATATTAATTCAAACAAAGAAATAAAAGTCTCAGAATCGGTGTATATAATTTGAAAGTTTTTAAAATAATTTGAAACCACCATTTATAATTCTAATTTAAAGATGTGTCATATTTTAAAATTTAGAAAATGTCACGGAATGATGACTTCCAAACGAATCTGTAATTCGTAATTTTCATGTGAATTCTACTATTGCAGGTGGTAAAACGTGTTTAAAATTTTGCTAAATTTGCGAAACTGACGAGAAGTTATGGAGCATCGTTTCATATGTTTTTCCAAGATGTACTTGAGGGTGAACGATCTGTTACAGTTTAAATTATTTTAAAAATTTATACGATGGCTGATGTTTTGTTTTCTTGTGATAGCCAAGTGTTCTGCTATAACTGTAGTTTTGCCCACAATTGGGTTCTTTGCACTGGTAAACAAATGGTTTGGCGTGTGTTTTCCTGTGATTTATATATCGCTGGAAATTGTTCGTGCGCAAAGTACATCCGGGATAAGGACATATATAAATTCGCTTTGCTGAAAAACTCTTATAATATCGGACGATCATGAAGGATCGGATAAGTAGTCTGATTTTTGGTAAGAATTAATTTTAAAAAAATAGCCACTTCTGCCACTAATTACTCTTATGTGGGATAGTAAAGAGAATGAAAACAAAACAGATCAAAAAACCAATTTTAAAATGAGACTATAAATTGGCATCTGTTGTGACAGTAACACTGAAAATGCCGCACAACTTCTGATGCTTACACATATTTCTCAAAATATGCCCGAATTGCGGATATGCCGCAGTTAGGTTAGAATAAATATTTTCTAAATGCTGCCTCACTGCGGCAAAGGAAATGAACACTTTGCCGCAACTTGGCTTCGTTTTCTGCATCGCAGTATTTATTGAATTTTGCATTGCTACTCCATGGTCGCGGATATTCTGCAGCACATTTTCATGTGCATTCTACTATTCAAGATAGAAACATGCTTGAAATTTTGCTAGATTTGCGAAACTAACTAGAATTTATTAAACATCGCTTCATGTGTATTTTCAAATTGTCCTTGCGGGAGAAAAATTCCTTGGAGTTTTCGCATTGAAGTTTAGGTTGGCGTGTTTCATTGCGAGAGAGAAACGATGAATGATTGGACGTTTGCCCACAATCGGGTCGTTGGCGTTTGCAAATAAATGGTTTGTCGTGCGTTTTCTTGCGTTTTCTATATTCACTGCGATTCTTAAAGTGCGCATTACGTCCGGCATGAGGATGCTTACGATTTTGCTCTTCTGAAAAATTCCTTCTATAACATTTGTATTTGTAATTAGCACTCTATTACAGTATTTGCTAATTAATTAATGTAATTTGAAAACTGATCATGAAAGTGCACAAAATAACATCACATTTCACTTGAATTACTAGGAAATGTTTACTTTTTCTTGGCATATATTAGGGGAAAAATGTTCTCTTTAATGGTTGGATATTGCAGAGTAAATAACTGCGAATTTTCTGCTGTAATGAAATCAGTTTCGTTCTTAATTGCTTGTAATCTCATTTTCACATGATTGAGTGAACTGTAACGTTTGAAGGAAATATCATTATGTAATATTTCACCATTTGTTCCCGGTAATTCTCCACCAGTATTGTGTGTACTGGTATCTGAATTAAGCGGTAATAAAGTGCAGATGAGTTCTGGGAAGAGATCTTTGTCAACGGTTATTCCTAACAATTCTCGATCAGTATTTTCCCGTTCGATATTATAAGCGAAACCGTCGGTGACTTCCTGGGATTGTTCATCACTTGTTATTATCGTCGCTTGTTCCCGGTCACTGTTATATGTATCGTCATTATGGTCAGGCAATGTCTCCAAATCGTTGTTAACGATATCAGATGTATGGGGAAGGTAGTTCAGAATGATATCTGGGTTATAACCAGGATAATGAATATATGTGGAGTCAAGTGGAGAGAAGGTTTCATTATAAGCCAAAGTGACACAAAGCAGAAGATTGAACCAAATAATCTGTGTCATCAAACATGATGAAGAACAAGGTAAAATACAAAATCTTTAAAATGGTAGAAATGCTCAAATAGAAGCCTTTTTATATCGCATTGAATGGAATTAAACGACCAAAGATTCAAGTGGCTTTTGACTTGTATGATCCGCAATATTTCTCATATTTTTCTTTCTCTTGCAAATTTCCCGTCTCTAATTTGATAGTTGATGAATGCGCTTTCAATCCCCGACGAAACCCTCATGAAATGAGTTGCAGATAAATTGAAATACAAAAAGATAAAATTATAATATGCCAAAAATATGCAAAGTAATCAGAGAATTACTGTTAAATTTTCAAAATTTGTAAATTTTTCAAACCAAAAAAAAAACTGCTTTTTGAGTCATTGGCATACAAAGATTATTCGGATTAAAAACGAATTCGTTGCATATTTACAGAAATTTGTTGTATATTTGTTTTGCTTCTTACAAATTTATTCAGTTTTCATTTCTGCTTTTGCAAAGCAAAAGGCAAGTGTGATGCTGGAATCAGTGATATGATTTTTTGAAAATTTCCAATCATCAATCCTTTTCCTTAAATTCAGGAGAGGGACAATTTCAATTTCTATTAGTCTTGAATTTCACACGTTCGAATTCACAATGTCTTCTTTCATTAAAGCGCTAATTCCCAAAATATTTCGTAACGATGAAAAATGCATGAGTATGTTACCATTACTCATTGGTATTTATAACATATTATTAGCAACGTCTGGAAGACCAACTCGGGTAATTTTTATGAATTCACATTGTCACGATAATTGCAATGAAAGACAGTAAAAGAAGGATGGATTTGTTCAATTTCAATAACGTAACAGCGTATCCGTAAAGTTTTCAATAACGTATCCGTAAAGGCGCCAAGTTGTTCATAAACTGAACTTCTGGGACAAACTTTAAATTAGCTAGCTTATTTCATTAAGTGCAACAGGAAAAGTGGTATAACATTTAAAGAAGTATATTTAAGGAAAAGAAAAAAAGACTACTTTTTCGTTACTTATGATCAAGCCATACAATCTTTTTTTTGTGATATTTGAAATTTGAAGCATTTTTTGGCAGTATGTCAGCACTATGTCAGAATTAAATAAATATATAAATGCTTCCGAAGTTGCAGAAATCAACCTTATCCTCGTCAATTTATTCTCAGAAAATCCCTCTCTCGCTAATCATTCCCGAGAAAATTCCGCTTCCGTAATTTGAATATTAATAGCTCACTTATTCTATCAATTACAACATAGAATCTTACAAATCTTGATCACACACGCAATTACAACTATTAGAAGAAAAAACTGACGATAAGAAGAATAATGCTGCTTAGTAATGTTGCTGCTGTTAACAGGAAGGTTCATTATCAATGACAGACCATTATCTGTGAAAGTGATAACAGTCATTTCATAAGATGTTCCCAAGCGATTTTGCAGATGCAAAAGTCTAATTACTTTATCGCAGAGCGTTGCAAAAAGGGGTGAAAAACGAATTTGAGGAAATTTCAGAAAGCATACTTATCAGTGTGTTTGAATAAAATATCGATTAGTATATGTGGCTGTCTGATAGCAATTAAAACTTCAATTTTACTCATCAAAATACATAATTTTTTTTTTAACTCATCAAAATACATCATTTATAATTGGAATCTCTTCTATTAAAGTATTAACTTCGAAATATTTTTACTAGAGTTTTTTCTTTGTCTTTTTTTGTTTCTTTTTTAATGTCGGAATCTAAAAATATGTGGGTCAATTTTGTTACAGATACTCGGAACGGCGTAAAGCAGCTTTAGCAGATTTTCTGCATTGGGCCAATATGGTTGGAATTTCTCATTGTTTCGTAGAAATTGCATATGAAGAAAATATGGATGGATTTGGTTTGATAAGTTCAGATTATGCTCCGGTTGGGTCAGAGTTGTTAAGAGTACCTCGAAAGGCAATCTTCTCATTAGACCAGGCTCGACGATCGTCTTTCTTAAAGTAAATTCATCATTTTTGGTCAGATGTTGAATACTTCTAAATTGACTATAGATTTAAGTGATATTTTTCTCAACTTGATCCATGAAAATAAATTTTCGGCGTGCATTTCACCGAGATATAATAATACGTTCAAATGGAAAATGTTGCTTTGGCAATGATGTTATGCTGTCAGAAACTGATCCCTGAGTCACATTGGCAGCCATACATTAAAGTGCTTCCTGAATGCT
>NW_018109046.1:7716-9377 GCF_000183805.2 Loa loa | reverse complement strand
GAAAAATTAAATTTATTACCCTTAAAAAATACGAGGTAATACAATTACTTATTGTTATTTCTTCTCCATATTTTTAAATTTTAAAAATGTAAGGAAATTACTTTGCTATACAATTTTTACCTCAATGAGAATTAATCTGAAAACAGCAAAAATCATATTCAAAGCAATAGTTGAAGAATAATTTCTCAGCAAAAATCCATTTGATCAGTAGCTAAATTTTCAACAATTTTAGAAGTTTTACTTGATAACATGCTTCAAAATTCATTAAAAATCATCCAATATGTCTACTTCTCAATCGTTTCAAACAATCTAATCTATTAATTAAAGACCTCTCAAATGTTTCTCCTAAAATATAGATAATATGCATATGATGATTTTGTTTATTTCTTATAAGTAAATCGAATAAAATAAAAAAAATTTAAAGTTGATGTTTTCCAAAAAAGTAATTATACGATCTGATTTCAGTACTATATGGCAATTGAGTAATTGTAACAATCAATATTTATAAATTGAAATCATTAGAATATTACCAAGATTCTTTTATGTTGGATATTTTTTAATGATAGCATGATGGAAATTTTTGCATCATAGCTATTTCAAGCTGATCGAATGACAACAAAACCATTAAAACCAAATCATTTCATTCTTTTATTAAATCCATCTTATCCAGTCTTTGCAGTTTGTCAATTTCTCATCGATAATCATTTAAGATATGTGTTAAATTATCAAAAATTGTTTGTTCAAAATAAAAATCAAATTTCAAAAAAATATGTAGAAGTTTGATAAGTTAGGCAACAAGGAAGGAGGTGGGAAGGGAGGCAGGTTTTTAGGCTGATTGTCATGGCAACGAAAAATTACTATTTGAGGCCTATGCCCATTTTCAATCTCGGCAATAATTTCTTACTGTTTTATCAACTCTACCAAATAATTTCAATATATATACATGTATTATATATTGTATGTATATATGTATATATACATATATGTATTCGAGTATATCATTTCGATTTCCTTGTAGGTAAAGTTGAAAAAACTTTCTTTATAATTAAAATCAAAAAAATTTGAGAATTTTCAAAATTATCAAATAATTGAATGAGCAGAACGCCTCTCATCACAACACATAAAAGTCATCCTCAATCATATAAACAAAACAAACATAGAAAAAGAAAAAGGAAAATGAAGAGGGGGGGGGGAAAAAAAAATTGGTTTTTTGGACAAAAAAAAAAGACGAATTGATGTCGCATTGAAGAAAATGAAATTAATTTCGAATAAGTTCCATCCTACAATACCTAAATTTGCATAATGAAGTAAGCAATCTTCTTTCTCTTACAAACAGCTCATTCATTTTTTTTTTTATGTCAACCAAACAATTGCCATTCTTCATTGTTGAACTATAACAATGACAAAAATGCCTGAATTTATAAAAATTCATTCAATTTTTTTGATAATTTTTTTCTTGCAACTTTTTTTTTTTTTCTTCTTGAAACCCATTATATCTCATTCAATTTAACATTTAACGGATTTGTCTATGTATGCATTATAATAAAATCTCAATAGAATAATTTAATTGGACAACTTCATAGGATATACCTACCTATCACTCTTAAAATAAGTCATTTTAAATCACTTTACGGTTTCCCACCCTAACAAATGTTCCTCAC
>NW_018109046.1:4030-6694 GCF_000183805.2 Loa loa | reverse complement strand
ACGGTTTCCCACCCTAACAAATGTTCCTCACAACAAGTAGGGATATTTGCCATATCCTATTCACTAAATATCAAATATTCCTTATCATTTCATATTTTACCATTTTTCATTTTTCACTAGTCCATACCGTAAATTATATATATATATATATATATTTCACTAGTCACTAGTCCATACCGTAAAAATGATCCGTAATGAAAGGTATAACTAGTTTCGACGAATTCATAATTTGTTAATCCTATATATCGTATTATTTTACTCTTCTCAAAATTAATGTCACAGTTGTTATTGTTGTTGTCGTTGTTGTTGTTGTTTAATAATGGTTATATTTAAGTTGAAAAAAAAAAGAAAAATTTCCTTTTACGATACTAATACTTTAATAATTATAAAAATGATATAAGTTAGTACAAATATTTAGCTTCAAAAAAAAAATAAAAAAATAAAAAAAAAGAAAAGATTTCAAGTAATTTTTCAACTATTTAAAGTTAAATATTTTAGGAAAGATATCAAATTTCGTTTCATACTGAATTATATTTTCGAAAATTTTCGAAGTATTCTTTGGAAAAAAAAAAAGTCCGTAACTTTAACTAAATTTTAATACTCAATAGCAAATGAAGAAGAATGATAATTTCGAAAATGAAAAAGAAAAAAGAGAGAGAAATAGGATGAAATAGATAAAAGATCTCTTAGTAATGTGTGATGAAAGTGAAAATGCGTCAAGCAAATTGCTTTCGTTATAAGGCAACGATGAATTGTTTTCAGTATATGTTAATTGGACGTGGTGGAAAATTGCTTAAAAAATTTGTTGAACCGTTGAAAATGACTGAGAAACTGCTCATTTTTATTTCATTTTCATTTTCATTTTCATTTTGAATCATTCAAAATAATAGCACAAAACAGTATTTTTTTTTCCTTTTTCTTTTTTTCTTAAAAGAAAAAAAGAAAAAAAAATACTTTAGATTGAAATGATATTTCAATAATTTCAATATCCGTTAAACATTTAACATTCATCATATGTTTAGTTTTTGCTTCTCTAATAATTGCAAAATTTATAAGTGTTAATTCAATTGTTGTTAAATATTGTTTAAATTATTAAAAAAAAATAAAAAAAAAATCATCGAAATTTTCTGCCAAAAATTAACTTTCTATTATTTTAAAATTGTCTTCCTTTTTAATTCTTTAGTCTTAATTTTAATTAATGCTATTTGTGAAAAAATTAACACTTCTAAAATTATCGGATTTTATTGTACTCAAACATAAGTTACGTATGTATTTTTAACTCATTACACATTAATGCATGTTCGAAAAAAAAAAAAAGGTTATTTGCTTTTTATAGTTGCTATATGTACTTACTGGCCAAATATGTGGCCGAAAGTTTTGTTTAAAAGAAAAAAAAACGGAAAATTAGATAAAATAGGAAAAAATTAAAATAAAATGGAAATTGATAGCATGGGTTTACTGAATTGTTAAAAATCACGTTACTGTTATCTCGGGTTTAAAAAAAAAAAGAAAAATTGAGAAATTGAAAAATCTGTCGATAAGATTAGAGCAAACATTTTAATTTCATATTAAACAAATTACACTTGAATATTTAACTTCCTAAAATTTAAAAATATATCAAATAGTCAAATTTTGCAATTAATTTGAAATAAAAATGGTTTGTAAGAATTCGAAGAAAAGAAGAATGAGAGAATTATCATTTCAGATAGAGAAAAAGCAAGCAAAAAATTAGGAAAGAAAAGTTTATTTAATGATGAATTTGATTCCAAAAAAAAGAAATGATCGAATAACACTGAAATAATTATTTTCAGAGATAATTTTTCTGCTAATTCTATCGTGCTTTTTTTTTTTTTGAAAGAAAATAAAAGCAAATTTTAAACTTTTATTTCAAGCTTGAATGTAGTGCTTTAAAAAATACATTTGATTATAAGAATTGTTATTTGAAAATCAATTTTTTCAAACAACTTATTCTGCCATAATTTCATTTAAAAGAGGAGTGGGAAAAAAAAGGATAATTTGTGAAATAATTTTAATATTTAATTTTATGAAAAAGAAGAAGGAGTAGAAACAGAATGAGATAGACGAAGTATGATGAAGGATAAAGCTGGAAGAAATGAAATTCTTAAGATTCTACGGTAGCTATCATGCAATACTTCCATTCAAATATTTGTAAGCATATATCAGTTCAAGGATGATGTGCATAAGGCTAAATTATTTGACATAAATTATTTTTTACTGTAATATCACTTGTAACATTTAAATTTATCGAAAGGTTACTGTAACATTCAAATTTATACTGTAAATATTCATAATAATCATCACGCGCCACAGTATACCATATATTATTAATATTTTATTTTGGTCTATTTCGCAAAAAAATTGCAATAATCTGTTGCTCATTTTAAAAGTATTCCATTTTTTGCTCGGTAAAAGTTCCAAAAATCTGTAACGCAAATCTAATAATCCTTTTGACTTCTTTTATTCATTTCTAGAAAAAAAAATATATATATATAATAATTGCAATCCTTAGTTCTTAGCTAAATGATAATTAAATGATAATTTACTTTTAATCACTATTGATGCAAATTATTGATTGAAATTTCAAACTTTTTGAAACGATTTGATTAATGGCTAAGAAAATCAGAAAAGGTAGATAATCAAATG
>NW_018109046.1:0-3584 GCF_000183805.2 Loa loa | reverse complement strand
AAAAAAACTCAAGTTTTAAGTAAACTTTTAAAATACTGATACTTGAAATTAGTAAATAAATTTAGGACGAACATCGCTCATACTGTTTTCTTTTTTTCTTAATACTTCAATTTATGAGGACATTTACAGGTTTTGGGCAAGTAAGCAAACGTTATATGTCAAGAAATTCACAATGCCGATCCGCTGTCAATGCAATCTCAACTGCTCTCACTGCAGGTTTTCATTTGTTATAATTTAAATAATATTTGTAAATTGTTACAAATGTATAAAAAAGTTAAGCAGGTTTTTGTTGCTTTTTTTTTTCCTCCAAAAAATGAGCATTTTGAAGATTCTGAAAATCAGATCCTGAATCTCAGATCTTAGGATATTGCTAAAAATTCTAGCCAGATCAAAACATTGATCGTAAAACATTGTTGAAAATTCTGGGAATCAGATTCTCATTATTTGATCTTGGGATATTCTTGAAGATTCTAAAAATTGGATCGTAAATCTCAGATTTTGGAATATTGTCGAAGATTCCAGAAATCATACTTGAATCTTAGATATTAGAATATTCTTTCTTTGATCTTGCAATATTCTCAAAAGCTTTCATAATATCTCTGCTTTTGTTTCTTTTCTTTTCTTCCATTACCATAAAGTTAAACTTTTGATTTATTGCCTATATTTATAAGTAATATCAAACTTTTTTTTTTTTTGCTTTATTAGAAAAAAGAAAGAAAACGAATGTTATTATCAAAAAAGGATCTTTGTATTTTATCGATTTCAAAACTATTTCATGTAATGTTTTTTGATAACTTGAATTTGAGATTAATTCTTGGAATTTTTTTTCTTCTTTTTTTTTTTCTTTGAATCATCGGGAAACTTCTAGTTACGATAAAATTGGTTACTTATATGGATAATTTCCCAGTAGATGGAACTACTAATGTAAAATAGTTGTTTGTTTGTTTTTCTATCAGTTTCTTAAAAAAAAAGAAAAAAAAAATACAATATTGGAGAAATATTTTTCGTTCTTTTTTTTTTTTCTATCTCTTTACAATTTTGGTATCACTTTTCGAGATTTTTTTTTTTTGTCAAAATGGCATAAAATATTATGCTTTGGCGCCTGCTTTATTTTGTAAAAATATGCATACATATGTATAGATACAATTGGGCGATGATATCCTTTTCTCGTTCACTTTTTTTTTTTTTTCCTGTAAGTATTTTAGCCCACAATATCAAATTTTTTACAATTTTTTCTTAAAATTTCGAAATTCAAATGGATTATTAAAAACATCACTTCGATTATTCATTAGTTAGCTTGATGATATGAGCGTATAAGTAGCTTCTCGATATGATTGTATTAATATCGATGAGAGATAAAAGATGATGTGAAAAGGATAGCAATAAAGTGATTGTTAAAATGATCAGTAAAAGATGATGAATGAATGGATGAAATGGTTGAAATAACTATCTGAAAACGATTTACAAATTTCGATGTTTCATTATTTGCAGAACCAGAAACACATTGTAATACAACTGTAGAAGATTGGTCACCCACTGAAAAATGTCCATTTTGTCATGGTTTACGCATATCAACGGATGATTGCTCTGAAAAGGTTGGTGAATGGAAAATTTTTCGTCCAATTTTCAACCTTATATTTGAATATTATGTAAGATGTATTATGTTAATATGATAATTGAAATAGAAACAGATAATAGAATAAATGGAAAAGAAGGAACTGAAAATCATTGTGTTAAAAATGAAATATGGAAGAGGAAAAAAAAAAGCAGCAAATTAGGGCAGAATAATGAAAGGTAATGTGAAGTTTTTAAACTTTTTCGAGATATTCTCTCATTTTCTCCAAATCATTATCAATAATTAAAACTTATTATAATGAGTAATTCTAATATTATTTTATATAGACAAAATTTTAGTACACTTGTAAAAGAATCAATTTAGTAGTCTTTTCATTAATTAATCGATTAATGTTATTATAATCTTCATTCCAGCATATTTTTTATTGATATTTGTCGTTATCATGCAGGAACTGACCCAATCTATCAGTTTATTTGATAAGAAAATAATGAGAAATTGTTGTATATTGGTTAAATTAAAAAAACGAAAATTTTCAAAAATTATTTCTTAGGATTCTATGAGAATAGAACCAGAAAATGAAAGCGCAGCAAGCGATGGTGAATACTACGGTGCTGGTTGCTCTAGTCAAATTAAGATAGAGCAAAGCGCAACAAATAGCTCTCCGGAAAACACAGGACATCTGGAATCATCCGGTGGTTCACAATCTCGTCTATCTTACATGCATCCATTTTCAAACCTCTGTACTCCATCAGTCCTTCCTGTGATGACGCCATTTGTGCCTCTTCGTAAGTTCTCACGCTTTACTTTCATATTTTGTGAAATTTCATTTTAATATATCTTCCAAAATTGAGCATGAATTTTTTAAATCGTAAATCGATTGTATAAAAAAAAAAAAAAAAGAAAAGAAGAAATGTTCAAATTTTAATGCATCATACAACTAAATTACTTCTTATTACACCTAACTATATGGAAAATTTTGGAATAATTATCTTCGATGGATTACCAAAGTGTCATCTTTTAAATACATTCAGAAATAGTAAGGAAGATGAATGCATTAGAATGACTGATAAAAGTTCGAGATAAAGTCGAATTATTCTACTATATAGCTACCAAAATGTTCGATCAGATATTTTTTGAAAGTTTTGTTTTTCTTTTAGATGCCAAGGCGACGTTAAAAGCTTTTTGCTCTCTTTTTTTTCGCATCGTAAAAATAATGAAACTTCAATTTTTTTTAATATTTACATTTAAAAGGTATAGATGGGAATGAAAAGCCAAATTATTTATAAACGTTATTAAATTATGCAGCAATATGTTTTTCCAAAGGAAGACAAATTTCATCGGAAAACTTTGATATCAGTGTAATTTTTAGTATTTCATGAAAATTTAAATTTAATTATTTGATCAAATTTTTCTAATTATTGCCAAATGAAAGCAATTTCAGCTGAGATAGCGAATCAGCTATTTTGTCAAAGCCTTTTACAATGGAGTACATCCAACTTGTTGCTACAACAAATTAGCTCACATCGTTCATCAGGTATGCTGTTATTGTTGGTATTATCATTTACTAAAAATTAGGGCTTATAAATCGTTTGAATCAATCGTAATGAATAAGACACAACAAATGTTTATAATGACGGGTTTATTAATTATGGGGTTTTTTTCAATCAGGACAATGCCAAGTTATGAATTCAGTTACACTAAAATTGAGAGTCGAAATAATTGAAAAATGTCAATTAGTTCTTACATCATTCCAATAAAGTTGACATCATTTCTAGGAAATCTTTTTTTACTTTTTCAAAATAAGTTCGTTTTCAATAACGGATGCATGTCGAAAGCCAGATTTTGAAATATTGCCATTTGAACTTTTTAGCACAACATTACATACAAATCCCTTTTAATTGTATATCATTATTTCCAGAAAATCTACATAACTCAATAAATGAACAATATTTGTTGGCTCCAAAAAGAAATACATTAATGCAAGGTAAAGAAAACGGTGATACAGAAA
>NW_018109045.1:8228-9389 GCF_000183805.2 Loa loa | reverse complement strand
CAAAGCTACTGAAGTTGATTTGGGGCAAAACCTGAGAGAAATAGGGTATTTCATGTGTGTGCGGAAAACAATTACAATTACCAAAAAAATAAGAAAAAATAAACAAGAAATAAATACTTATTATAATACGGAGAAAAACATATGTATGAAAAGATTCCATCCATTTTATCAATCAACAAAGAATTGAACTTACTAATCTTACATTTCGCTAAGACACGAGTTTAAGTTTGCAGCCGAATACGTGTGAGATGGAAAAAAAAATAGCTCAAATGAACAATACTCGAGCAAAACATTACTGACTTATCAATAAGAAGACGAACAACATCGATATAAGCACAACAAGCCGCTGCGTGCAATGGTGTCCACTGCTCTGTATCCTGCGCGTTCACATCAGCTCCGTGCCTTAGAAGTAATTGCAAAATTTGCTCATTATTATCGATAGCACACTGAAATATAAAAATTTTTTGTTAGGATTACTCGAAATCACTGTTTTTTTTTCCATCCCCTCCAAAATACACCATTCATTATTTTAAGAAATATTTTAAAATACCAAATTATTCTTCATCATTCTTAAATTTTTTTCTTTTTTGAAAAAGCTATTGAATATGCAACCCTGAATAAAAGTATAATACACATGTTAGTTTTAGTAATTATTCTAATGACGGAATCGACATACATGAATGCAAACTAATAAAGTTGCAAAAATTTCGTATATCTTTAATGTCATAAAGTTCCTCCCCAATCCTTCGAATGACTGTTTACTGTCAGAATATTGATCAAGAAACCCTGTATAAACTCTTCCTAATATGGAAGACTAGGCAATAGCTAGCTTCTGCATCCTCCAAAATGAAGGCTGAGCAGTAGCAGCAGTTATCCAGTTGAAGATCAGGTGTATCAAGATTTGATCTTCAGAATTACGAGTATTCCCACGAAATGCAATGCACATCCCCTTACGATGACAATGAAAATGGTCAAATATTAACCATTTCTAATAGCGTTCACAAATAGCGCTCTGTTTAGTTTATTGAATATTCAAGATAGGTAACGAGGCAGTGATAATGACAATGCTCAACACTTTTGCATTAATCTTGGATTATGAGACATAGTATTAATGACCAGGAAACATGGCTTAACTGTACCAATACTAAGTAATATATATTC
>NW_018109045.1:0-7061 GCF_000183805.2 Loa loa | reverse complement strand
GGAACACTTGTGACCAAAACCTACTCTCATTCTTGCATAAAATTTTCTACTTCTGGATCCCATTTTCTTTTCTCCCCTCTTCTAACATCTGAGCACAGTTCGTTTTTAATTTCCATTAAACACTTTAATGTTACTTTTTAGTCTTTTCGAAAAAAGATACTGCTATTAAGCTAAAAAAGAAAAAGGAATAGTAAACCAAATAGTCAGAAAGAACGTTATATCCATGATATTAAAATCTTGCGAATTAATCGTTAACATGTGGTTTTGAGTTAAGAAAAAAATGCCGATATATCAAAAAAAATTCATGATGCAGGAAACAGTAATAACAGATGTTTTAATATCGCTTATTTAGATTATTTCATAGTCATACTTCAAGTCCGGAATACGATTTGTAAATAATTCCTAAAAGAGTAAGGAAAGACAACGGCAATTACATTTTCACGGGTAAGAATAGTTCAAACCAAAAAAATAAAATTATAATTGGAGTAAGAATAGTTCAAATTTTCGAAATCAAAAAAGAAACG
The DNA here is from genome assembly GCF_000183805.2 of Loa loa. Lineage (NCBI taxonomy): Eukaryota > Metazoa > Nematoda > Chromadorea > Rhabditida > Onchocercidae > Loa > Loa loa. The sequence continues at coordinate 6,537 of NW_018109045.1, read as the reverse complement.
CATCAGCAGCTTACCTTCCACGGAGTCTCCTCGACTTGTTGCTTCTAATAAAGCTACTTCTGGACTGAACTTCAAACGCTGATGACGGGGAAGTGTTGGTGTCATCTGTTTTTCACGTTCATCCCAATTTCTTAGTTGTATCCTTCTTCGTTCACTGAAAATAATAAGGGGAAAATTGCAATTTAAAAACAAGATTCTAAATGTAGGATAGTAGAATATAGAATACGTAGAATCTGTAAATACGAAATATTGGGAGATTCAATCCTAGATCCATTCAGAAACTTGAAAATAAATAAGGAAAATAATCCAATTTACAGTCACCTCACATTCATCCACATTCTAGTAAATGAAAGTTTATGTAATGTCACGATAAAGATCATGAGAAGTAGATCAATATATAAAGATTCTGTCTGAAACTGACCGTGCCAAAGCGATCCGTTCAGCCGGTGTCATTTTTTCGATTTCGCTTAGCTCTGCCACCAAATCTGCGTGATCCATCTTCTCCCCTTTTTATCTATTGTCTGCAAATTTTCAAACAGTTGAAATTCAAACTTGAAAAACTACCGAAATTTATCCCTTTTAACATACTCATCAGTAGATGTAGGAGAAAAAAATATCCAATACTTACTAGAATATCATCTGTTATCAATATCTGTTTTCAAAATAATGAGATGGGATAAGAATCCGACAAAAACGAACGAACGAACGAATTTAGTACCGCTGAAGAAAAATTTAAGTCATCCGCTAATCATTGAATATAGTCACATGTTATAGTACTATGCACTTAACTCCACAATTCCAATAAATGAACTGAAATCAAATACAAGGAACGATGAACTTTATTTAATCCTTTCTAGTCTAACTCTCTTCTTTCTTCCCTCTAATATCATGGTCACTAACTTTAATTTAAATATCCTTCCATACATTATTGATAACATAATAGGGAAATTGCATCCTTTTTGAATGTGCTGATGTCGACGTATGATATCATAACATATATTCTAGTTTGTAATGTAATTTACTTTCGCTTTTTTTTCTTTTTTTTAAGAGAATTAAATCATTAAACATGAAAATGGTGACGATAATTCATAAACACACTTGAAAAATGTTGAACGCAAATGTTTCGTGACTACACACTCTCTTATGTTTTAATGACAACGTTAGCTCGTTGGTTGCAACAACGACGAGAACAACAGCAGCAGTGTATCCCACAGCGTCAAGAAATGAAATATTGTGTATGAATAAACAGATAAGAAAATTAAATGAAGGCAACAATTGTACTCCACCGGTATGTCCGAAAAAATTGAAACTTATAATTGCAGAAAATACTTGTTATTGTGATTCACAGAATGATGCTGCTGTAGGAGAGCGATAGCAGATTTGAAGAATTCCATGTTTCAACTTAAGTGAATATAAGTATAATAAACGGGTCAGACTGCTTCTGGACCAATTCTCCAGAGTTTAAATTTCAGATTTTCCTAATAATAGCCTTCCACCTCATCTGTAAGTTGTGCTCGTGTCAACTTGCTAATGTAGATGCTGTTGAAGGACGATAAAATATGATATCTGAAATTCAGTTGATTTTTCTTCAATATATTTAACGAAATTAACAGGAATATTGAGATAGCAACATTATAAAGCAACAGTGAATATGACCAACAATTCGAAAATTACTTGCATAACCAATAATTTGCTAATCAATAACTTATATCATTCATAACTAGAAACAGTTGGAATATATTTGCGATATAATACTACTTTATTACTTAATAGGGAATCAATGACTTGTATCCTTTACTGTTAAACATACAACAAAAAAGTAAACAAAAAACAAAGTCTCATTTTTTATTAAGAGGAATGTGCTAAAGCTCGTTAAAAAAAAAAAAAAAAAAAAAAATTGTATTTCTCTTTTAAACGATACCTTTGAAGAGTAGTCCAATTAAAAATAAAAAGAAAGAACAAATCGTTGCCACAATGTTATGCCTAACATCAATCGTCATGCGAAATTCGCAGCAAAAAAAAAAAAAAAAATTCGAGTAGATTTTCTCCGCCTTCAAACAGAGTAACTTTGCACGCCATTAAATGATGTGACATCAACCCGAACGTATAGCGATTTACGCAAAAAATAAGATGGATTTTCAAAACTGCTAGAAATCAAACGAACAACACAGGCTGATATATATATATATATATATATGCCCATGCAAAAATTTTATTTCAACGTAATTTAAAAAAAAAAAAAATCGTTGAAACAAAAATTTTAAACGTATCATGGGTTGTCAACGTAGTGATAAGCAATGAAGAGAACTAGACCGTACTTGAGATTACTTATGTACTGGTTGCAAGCCTCAGTGGTATCATAAGGAAAGTCTGGTACCACCGTAGCGAGAGCAGACCTCACTACTAGAAAACTGGATTGTAGACGATTTATTATTCAGAAAACACCGTTACAAGATAAAAAAGATTTCAGACGAAATTACGGTATATTTCTACACTAAAATGTAAAAAGATGATGGAAATATGAAAATCCAAAGTATAGTCACGAAAAACTTTCGTAGGGAATCACTGAAAAAAGAAACACATTTATTGTTTCTTTCCAAAATGAACTATATTAATTGGAAATTTCTGCAACATTTTAATTAAATTAGTTATAACTAAGCATTCATAATTTCATAAATATGAGAAATGACTAAATATATTGGTAAATACCACAGCGATATTACATATCAGTTAAAATGATTATTATCCACGCGCCGAAAGATTAATGAACTGATGAAAAATAAAATGGACAGTTTTGCGGAGAAAAAAAGCGAAAATTTATTTTAACAGTTAAAGAAACACTTGCTACAGTACCAGGGAATTAGAAAAAGCATCTGGTGACAATCGGGACAGATAAAAAAAACAGTGTAGCTGCACAGGCAAAATACTACTACGATCCAATCGATGGGAAAAAATCCCATCCTAATTGTTAAGTTCTGAGTGAGAAACTGAACAAATGGCGAAACTGCTTCACAACATTTGAGAGGATCATGTAAATCATGCGTACCAGAGGTCAATAGAACACTTTAATTTTTCACTGGCTTTATTCTTACACTCTTTTTCCTCGTTTTTCCCTTTTCTTCATCCTTCTCAAAGTTCGCATAACTGAATTCAACTTATATGAAGTTTCAGGGAATAAAGAGTATTCTCGACACCTTCCCGAGATTTATGAAATACAAAGATAGTATTGAAAAGTACGGGATTCCCTCATAAACATGAGATTCGAAGTAAATAGTTAGGGGAGCCTGTAAAAGTGAAGGTTTCTGAATATCGATCCTAACCATCGAAACTTACTGAAAAAAACGATATCCCTGCTTGTTATATTCTTTAACTAGATTGGCCTGATCACCGATTTTTCCCTTACAAGATTAAACTAAAAAACAATGAAGACTGATACATTCTCCTCATGGATAACCTTTCCAAATATTCTGGAAAAATTGTTAGTTGAATAATTGCATTAATCATTGCACGCTAACTTCTCGGAGTTTTGATAACGTGAACATATGCATAATTTAATTTAAAATAATTACAGACTAAAATATGTAGTTAGTATATACTTTCCGACTTATGCCATATATCAAAAAAGAACTACTACTTTTCCTAGTTTAATTCAAATAGGTGAATTTAAGGCAGAAATAAGCTCGATTCACAAATCATTCATGATTTCTGCGACTGATGTGCTATGTTTATTCCATTTCTGCCATTATCCACATGAAATTTTAATTATTTAAGCTTAAACCCTACAATGATTGCAGAAACTAACATCATTTTGCTGGAAATTACACAGATGAAGTAATAGGAACTCAAATGCTTTGTCAAAAGAAAACAAATATTAAAAAAAAATTACTGATGAGTTTCTCGAAGAAAAAATTTTAAAAAAGAGAAAAACTAAAAGAGCTGAAATGGCACAACCACTTCAGTTGGCAGATCGTTTTATTTCTTCGCTTTTCGCCTTTGTTCTCTTTTCCTACTCCTAAAATTTAAAAATGAAAAAAAATGAAATTGAAGAGTAAGAGAGAACGTAACACCAAGGTACACCTGGTGTTACGTAACACCGTAACGCCAAATTACTGTCAAGGCTTAACAAGACCGCAAGATTAATGGCGTTAATATCAGAAATGAGTCATAGATATACAAGCACAATGAGTTATATATATTCATACATATGTTATGGATAGCTTGGATCAATATTTCCGTTAGTGCATTATCGATTTATTTATTACTAAATATCAACCGCATCATATGAAAAACTGCAGGGGAAGTGAGATAAACGAAAACTAGACGAGAAAATAATAGAGAAATATTGCAAGGCTTAACACAAATTCGAATTCTTTCATATAAGCGAAAGCAGCAGCAAAAAAAAAAAATTAGTGGCACTGTTTTTTTTTTTCTTGATGGTTTAAATTACTAAATGGCAGATTAGCAAAAACAGCTGCCTAGCACATGAACTTTTTCTTACTTATTTTACTGATAATTTATTCTCGAAACCAGTAAATACTTCGCTTGAACTTCAGAAATTCTTGAATGTTTAAAAAAATGGGAATAAAAATGAGAAAAAAAAAGAAAATTCGCCATATGTGGTATGTCCAAAAATGGCATAAATGGTCTGTTGCAGATCAGTTATATTAGGAAATTGGTAATTTACCAAAATTCGATTGAAATACTAGAAAAACCATGATTTCACGACTGGTCAAGAAAAAGCGATCATGAATGGAAAAGTTTTGCTAATATGTGCTATTTCTTTGCGGTGTTTTATGAGTATTTCCTTTGCAGTCCTCCTTTTCTAAATTTTATGTATTCTCTAAAAATAAAATGAAACGGAAATATTACTAAATGTCGTTGTGTATATTTGCTTTTTGAACTTGATCAAAAATAAAGAATTATCGTAGACAACGGTCCAATAAATAAGTCTGAGTTCATGAAAAAATATCTGAACTTCTTTCAAAGTGGCTATTAAAAGATGAAAAACTTTCATGTTAGTGATTCGTTGTATAAGGTATCGTATTGCAAATATTCCACTGAGACATGTTTACTCTACACTATAATTATCAAAATTATGAAAATACGGTTTGTCTAGAGCTGATTCACACTGATACGTAGCACCAAGGAGACAATATAATTGTCCTGCGCTAATACTGCTAGCAAATATCAACACATTAATTCACATATCAATTTGTATTAAAATCATTGCCTATCTAAACAAGGAAACTGAAAACTCCCATGATACAAAGGTAAAATCAAAATTACTCATGATCCAAGAAGGAAGACTAAAAATGAGCCAAAAAGCAAAGAAGAAAAGGAAAAAAAGAGCAAATTAATACCACTATTGAAAGAACATTTTTCAACTTGCTCAAATGCCGTTATGTTCAAATGCTATTACTAATATGAAACTGGTCTGTTACACGAGCTTGTTTCCACTTAATGATTTTGTCCACTTGATTCCATTTAGTCCACCAAAATTATGGTCAACTACCAAAATATTTGAAAACAAATAAACAAAATTTAGATCCAAATTTTAACATTGGAACGTACTCGCTACATTACTTAGAAACTAGTCATATTTGTAAGCTTACGTACAACAGTAAAACTGGAACCGGAACGGATACACGTAACCATCTTCATTGAAACAAAAAAAAGTAAACCAACTACGACGATTTCTAGGTTGGCCACTACGTCATCGAATTTCGAGATCTCAAAGAATACCACAAAAATTTCACGCGTCCAACATGGTACATCAAAGAACGGCAATTATGAAAATTCCCGTCTACTTGAAACGCTATTGCACAAAAACCACATGCATTTCGATCGGTGATGGTCCATTCATGTTTTAGTTTACTTCATTTTTTTTCTGTTCGACTTTCCGAAATCTAAATTTTAAATTTTATGAAATTTAAATGAAAATTTCATGAGATTTTATGAAAAATTTGCTAAAAATCTGTATTTTGAATAATTAAAAATGGTTGATTTCTTTCAAGAAAAAATAATATTAATGCTTTCTCCATTTTGTTGGTAGTAGTAATCGAATTTATACTTGTTTACTGAAATTAATATTTTGCTTTCACTCAGTTTTATTTTCTCCTCTTGAATGTATTTTTAATTAACAAGCAATTACCTGACATATACCAAATGGACAACATATTCCTCCTATCGATTTCATTTTTAATTACGAAAAATTAACCGATATCCAAACCATCTCTTTATTAATGAATTCTACTTTCAAAATCTTATTTGTTGTAAATTCTACAAATTTTAGGATCGATAGCGAATAAGTGATAGAAAGAAGGCGGAAAATTTCACCAAAGTTTCTAAGCTGTTTTAAAAATTTTGAAGTAAATTCAGTTGTATTTTCATAGAAAATTGCGTTTCTGTGACGTTCAGCTTAATAGGAAAAATCAGTGAAAGGCAATCGATTTTGTTGCCGAATGTAAGCGAAATGAAGTATTTGTAGATGCTTTACAATGTATTGTCGACAAGGAAGGTGCTAAATTGATTGATTTC